>NW_026937171.1:0-7564 GCF_032062105.1 Saccostrea cuccullata
AAAGAAGGTACTAACGTGATCTTACTTCATTTATTGTGTGTATTTTATTGTTTGTTGTTTGTTATAAAAGGGGAGATGTTAGAAAAGAAAAAAAGAAAAAATATGATATAATCTTAGAGTTAAATTGGGATGTAAGAAGGAAATGTATATAAATGTATTTACATTTCCCAAACCCCAAATTTAAATAATGATGAATCATATTTGTCTGTTTAATCAAAAAAACCTTGTTTCCCCAAATTTTTTTAATTAATGCGTTGACCATTTAAAACCCAGAATCTGAGCACCAAGACTATGGCCAATGATGTGAACTTTGGGAATAACTGATGTGGGGTGATCGTGAAGGTAAGTAAAGAGGGACGCCAATTCGGCTGCAACCAGGTATCCATTGCCTGCTGCCTTTTTATAAGGCCACTTTCCCCCCAGTCCCCCAAGCTACGCCCATAACGTTGAATTTTAAAAATGAAAAAAAAACCCTGTTTCAATTGGTGGAAGGTGACATCTTTACAATAATGAAAAAGAAAAAACATTTTTTAAAGTCGAAAAGTTTCCAAGAAAACAACGCTATTGCACAAAAGAACCAACTTATACATGAAGAAAACGAGTGGTAAAAAAAAACAGGACATTGCTTATTGAGAACCCAATCTTTTATGGGAAAAAGATTGTTAGATGAGGTTTTACCTTCTTTAAAAAATTTTTTGATGCATTACCCACCCGTGCCCTTTCCCCATTGTCCAGAAAGCCATAACAAGAACCTTGGTTTTTCTGGTGGGGCGCCCGGTCAGAAAGGGGGGTTACCTGGGACTGCCAAGTTGGGCCTTCAAGGAAAGGAAGAGGGGAGAGAAAAGGGAATACAGTATAAAAAATCATAAATTTTTTAACGGTAAATTTTCGAACTTTTTGAACCAACTTTTACGTTTTAGTTTTTTTTGTTCAAAAGAAAATAACGCAAACACTACTGATAAAAGTAAATATAAAAAAAAAAAGTCCAAAATAAAAACATCACACCCCCCAAATTTTTGTTAATAGGGATGAATGCCCCTTGCACAAAACTCATAAAAACGTTTTATTTTCGGGGGACTTTGTGGAGCTTTAAAGAAGACCACCCGAAGAGAAGCACCGAATGTTTGGTAGCAACGGTTTTGTTTCTAAGGGAAGCAAAAGATGACGACCAAAAAGAGGCAGCAGAAGATAATCGATTTCATGGAGCAAAAAGCCGGGGAACAAAATGGGAAACCTTTTTACTGACTTAATTTTATCAGTTACTTCAAGATTAAGATAATAAAAGTACCGGAATATATACATGATAATACATTTGGGATCCAATAGATTTAGTTCAGTATTTGGGAAATTTTTACGTGTTGATACAAAAGAGGCCCTTTAAATCTTTAGTTTTTTTTTTTAATTCAATTTCCAATATTTACATCCTTGCAAAATTAAATAAAAATTTTTTTAATTTCATTGAGAACTACATGTAATTGTTTTAAAAATTTTTTGAAAAGGGGATTTGGTTTACAATTATTCTGTAAGAAAATACTGGAAACTAAAAGGGAAGATTACAGATCTGAAACTAAAAACTGCAATTGTATTTCATTTATTTTAGACCATCAAAATAACCACTGCAGTGTTTAAATTGACTTGCGATGAGCTATATTTTAAGTTTTTTTATTACATACTGAAACCAGTTACTTTTCAAAATTTTTTTGTTTTAAAAAAATGTCAGTGAAGAAATTAATTCAAAAACTATTTTCGTAAAAGTTTCTTGATATAAAATTAGTAATAACATAAATATCGTCATTGTTTCTTTGTGGTACAAAAGTGCTTTTAAGAAATCTTAAACTAGGATCTACAGCTAGTGACCTAATCTAAGACCAACAAGAAAGGGCCTTCTTGCTCACATGAGCATAAAATTATCAAAAAAATTAAAGGGTTGAGCCATTAATTTCTATTTAATAATTGCTAAAGTAAATGTTCAAATTATATACTATCATTATGTTATAAATTTGAATTTCCCGGGGTAGCATAAAATTCACAAAAAAATAAACCCTTTTTTTCACATTTTAAACGGGTTTATCGCAAACAAAGATTAAAGCATCCAAGTAACTAATATTGAACAAATTAATTACAATTTTTCGGTCTTTTTTAAGCACAAAATCTGTAGTTCAGAATACATTAAAACCTGGTAAAAATTTTGTATTTATCTGATTTTTATTCTGGTATTTTAAACTTACAAAAAAAAAAACAGTGCAGGTGTATATGTTTTTAGTTGTTTTGGCTTTCGTATGTGCATTTGTATATATACACGGAAAAATTTTAAAATTTTGGCATGGTTGTTCTACAATAGAAGTTTTAAAAACAAAAAATGCAGTTTGTAACATTAAATGTAAAAAAAATAGCTTATTATTTAGCTTAATTTTATCCAATCAGATTGTTTTTTTTTTTATATAAACCGTTCAAGTCACAGTTCAGTGTAATCAGTTTTCATCAAACATTTTAAGCTCATACGTGTGACTTTGTAAAAATGTAACATACAGTAGTGTGCTGAATCCAGACCACAGTAGGAGAAAATTCCCAAAGAAATTTAGAAAACTTTAAAAACAAACGAACACAAATACACGTTAACTCATTACACATCACAAATAGGGATCCATTCCACCCGGGACCCACAAAAAAGTTGTTAAATATGAAAATAACCCCCAGGCGGTATAAGAGAAGGTAAACAAAGGGGTATGCCTGTTTTACGCCCCCCAATGAGATTCGGGATATGTAGTTTTTCCATCGTTGCTTGTCCCAGGAAAAAAATTAAATTTTGACTGGTTGGAGATATGGTTCTCATATCTCACAAGTGCATTCTTTGTGACAGGGGCCTTTCCTTTAAAAAACAAAAAATTTTTTTTTAAATGAATTTGCCCAATTTTAAAAAAAAAATTACTCAAATTAACTTTAAACCTTCATTCAAAACTTTTAACCTGGCAGTTGGTGAAGGTCTTTCATACTTCAAATGCATATTTAAAAATAAAACCCTTTAATGATAATTTCCATATGTATTTTTTTTTTTTTTTTCCAGTTTGAATAACTTTTAAAAAACTTTAACATTAAATATTACTTTTGAGCAGTTAGCATTAGGGTCTTTGTTTAAATTAAAAAATTTTACCTTACCGGATTTGACCTACTTTTGAAAAAACCCCTTTGGGATACTTCTGAACAGTTTGTGCAAGGGCAAACATTTCACATATGTACTGGATTTTTGTGATAAGGTTTCCTCTTGCTCCTTTGGCTTTGGAGTTTGTTCCATTAATTTTCACCATTTTTCGTATTTCCTATCATACAAGGAGCACAGGGGGATGTGTCCGGCGGAGTGGATGCCCCTCCCCCTGGGCCCCCCCCTCTGATGATTTTGGATTAATATTTTTTGTGTTGTTTTATGGGCTTTTTATTTTAATACTGTTCATTATCTCAACATGTTTCAATGTAAAAATTACACTATTTTTAAATCCCAAATAAAAAAGTTATCCTTTTTTTTTTTTTTCTTTTATCATAAACAATAACATGAAAATATATGAACATATTTAAATATAAATCTTTTTTTAAAAAATAATTCATCACATTAAAAAATTTTGTATAAAGTTTTTTGTTTTTGACAATTTAAAAAAAATGGAAAACATTCACAGGGGTCTTTAACTTGCCCTGTAAAACACTAAAAATAATAATTACAGAAAAAAAACGGGTTTTTTTAACATTCTTTGGATTTTTTTATAAGGAATGACCAATGTTCGGGACGCCATTTCATCTTGTTAATTTTAAATTTCATGAAAATCTTTTAAATGGCTAAAATTTCAAAATTTTTTCTATTTTGAAAAAAAACAAAAAAACCTTTTAAACCAAAAAATATGAGTTTTAATTGAAAGAACTATTACTACATATAAATTTTTTTTTTTTCCCCTAAACATTTAATGTGCTAAAAAACACTAAAAGGAAATGGTAAAATTTTTATATAGGGTTTGTCTCTTTATGATAAGTAAGGAATGCATTTAGCTTCATCTCAATACAGATGTGTGAAAATTTGATATATACATGTAGTGACAAGTGATTATTCACCCATAGATAGCATTAAATAAAACCAATTACTTAGAAATTAGACCTTTTGAAAATATAAATTTAAAAATTTATTGAGTGAACAACTTTAAAATACCGGAAATGAAAAAAAATTTAAAAAATTCTGATTTTTCGTAAGCATTTTGAAAAGGATGGATAAATATTCATAAATAAAAAATTTTAAATTTAAAATTAATCATTGAAAACAAAAATTATATACAAAAATGCTCATCACGGGAAAAAATTTAGTGAATGTTTCATTATCAGAAAAAGGTTTGTACAAACATGGGTATTCAACAGGATACATGTATAAACAAAATTATCTCAAAACCCGTTAAATAAATTTAATGAATTCCCTATAAATATAAAATTATTACGGGTATAGCGAAGTTATTTCTAGCGTCGCTGCGCTTCCAAAAACCCCAAAATTAAAATATGCGCGAATTTTTTTTCCCCCCATTTTAAAAGGTACCCCCCCTCCATATAACTCAAAAAATCGGGAAAATCTTTCGCCAAAACAGAAGTCATAAAATTATACATGTGACAAAACCTTGTAAATTTTTGGTTGTCTCAGCTTATTCCAAAATATGGGAAAGTCAAAAGAAAAAAAATTTTAAAGGGAGATGACTGAAAATAAAAGGTAAATTTAAATTTTATTAAATATTTTGCTCAATTAAAAAAATTAATATGCCTGGAAAATTTTTCTTTTTTTACATGTACACGCTGAATTCAATTTTAAAATGTAAAAGAAAAATATGCCCGATTATCAACCCAAAAAAAAAATTTTTCCCCTTTTTACTTTGAAAATTTAGGAAATAAATTTTTATTTTTATTTCATCGTTTATATTTTTAAAAGTTTTAAAATCAATAAATTCTTCATTCAAACTTTTTTTTTGCAGATACGAGGTTTTGTAATTTAAAAATGTTAAAAAAACCCCGGGGAAAAAAAAAAAAAATTTACCAAAAAAGCCTTTTTAAAATTTTTCCCCCCCCCCCCCCCCCCCCCCCCCCCCCCCCCCCCCCCCCCCCCCCCCCCCCCCCCCCCCCCCCCCCCCCCCCCCCCCCCCCCCCCCCCCCCCCCCCCCCCCTTGACTGAAAATTTTGAAAACCAAAGATTTGAACAAATTTGATAAATTTATTTTTTTAAGCATTTTTCTGATTTATTTTGGTTTTTAAAATTTTCATAAGGGAATGAGTTTTTAAATTATATACTTAATCTTGAAAACAGTTTTTAATGAATTTCAAAAATGCTTTCATCGTGAAATTTTGAGTGAATGTTTCGATTGTCAAGAAACTTTTACAAATGGAATTTGGAATTCAATAAACCATGTATTTTGTTCATTTCTCCAATATACAATTTAAATAAATTTGAAATTTGCATTTTTTTTCTAAAGGGTATTTAACTTTTTGTATCTACGAATTGTTCGGTAACTGCTTTGAAATCATAATTTTTGTCAAATTATACGAATTTAATTTTTCAGCCATTTAGTGTTCAATTCATTAAATATTGGGTTTTTTTCCCTTTTAAAAAAACCCCTTTAAAAAAAAATTTCAAAACCCTAAAACTTTTTGTTTTATTTAAAATATCAAAAAGAAAAAAAAAAACAAGGGGAAAAAAAAAAATTTTTTAAAATTTTTTTAATTTTTTTTCCTATATTTTTCTTTTTTTTCTGAAAATTAAAATTAATCGTGACATACGACATTTTGAAAAAAACCTTTATTAGTTGACAGTCATTTTAAAATTAGAAAAGTATTTAATTAAGGTTTTGGTATGTATCCTATTAATAAAAATAAAAATCTTTTTTTTAAATTTGAAGGTGAATTTTTTTCTGTTAGTCTATAACAAATAAACCCATATGTGGTATTTTCACTTTTGTAATTTTAAAATCTAAAAAAAAAATTTTTTGATGTAGATTCTGAAGAGGAATGGCCTGAATGGACTTGTTTTGAGTGTCATGCGTTGCAGTGAACTCTGGTTCCCTTGATTTGAAATGATTACAAAGGAACATGTAAATTTGTTGATGAAATAAAAAATGGTGGGGTGTTATGTAATAAGAGATTTTTAATTTAAACAAATCTTCCTAAAACTCGGAAATCGATTTTAAAGACATATATATTTTGAATTGTGGTTTTTTATGATTGGGGCATCGTTCGGAAAATGCAACAACCTTTAAAGGGGGAAAGCCCAATGTAACCCAAAAAAGCCCAATTCAACCGGTTGTATCATTTTTAAGGTAGAACGTGGAATTATGGAAAGGCCAGAAATTTTTAAATTTATAAAAATATTTATTATTCCTGGTTTCCAAAACAACACCAAAGCAATAATAATTGAAAACAAGGTAGCGATTAAAAAAACTTAAATTTCAAATTTATTAACTGCAAAATGGCTTTTAAATTTTTTCTCTGGACAGCTTCTTTTGCAACTATCTTTAAATAAAAAAAAGGGAAAATTGTCTAAAAACAATTTAAAATTTTCAAATGGGGATGGTTTTTACAGAATCAGTAGACGAGAATGAAAAAGATCAACGTGATGAAAACATAACATGCAATATGAAAACGACCCCAATAGTCTGATGATGAAATGCTGTATGATGTTCTGATGATCCAGTTGGGACCGAAAAAAAAAGAAATGTTTCAAAGCTCAACAGCGAATCAGATTGTAGCAGTACGCGTAAAAGAAAAAAGAAAAAAAATAAAATCAACAGATAAAAAAACAAAACTGTTACTAGTAATTTCACAAAAATCAGTCAATGATACAAATGCAAAAGTAATAATATTGGGGAGGAAATGTAAAACTGATAAAAACCAAGGGGGCCTTTTAACTTTAAAGAACCCTTTTAAAAACAAACAGTTATTTGAAAGAAATATTTTGGGGAGCAGAGTCAAAGGGGAAAATTTCCCTGAACAACTGCAATAACCAAAAAAACGAGTCGGAACATGAACAATCAGATCCTGAAACCTTTATGATGACAAAAAATTTATTCAGAGATGGCCAATGTAAACCGCACAGGAACCCAAAAAAAAGATAAAAAAAAACCCCAAAAGACTGAGAAAAATAAACAAAAAGCATTCGAATGAAGGAAAAGGCTATAAAGGGATGAAATTTTCCATAAATTTACAGTGAGACCAGAAAGAGTGATGAAAGAAAAAATCAGGAATGTTCTTTGAAGGCGAGGAAGAAAAAAAAGCATTTTCAATCAAATTTAACAAATGGACTGGGATAGAAAAAAATTTACATTTCAACGTTGGTGGATGTGAAAGGTTGTAACGAGGGAACAAGCAAAAAAACCCCTTTAGATCTCTAGTTTTTCATCTCAAACGAAACCATGAAAGGGGTTTTTCCCCGTTTTTTCTTACCTTAGGCATTGGTGAAAAGACCGTTTTTTCGTATTGAAAAAAGGGTGGGGAATTCCAAACCACCCCCCCAAAAACAGATACAAAGTCGAGCCCCAAAAAGGTTTCTTTTTCTAAT
>NW_026937172.1:0-7513 GCF_032062105.1 Saccostrea cuccullata
TAGCTTTCCCCTTTTTCATCCATTTGTCTGTCTGACCCTCTGTCTGTCAGTCTGTCTGTTTCACTTAAAGTTTATTTTCTGCACTAAGTCTTTTACAAAATATTTAATGATATTGCATATCTTTAGCTGACTTTTGATGTGCAAGTCTATCCAGATAAGTTATAGATTGCATTTCATTCCCCTTCAATGATTATAAAGGAATAAAAATTCATTAAAATTTTAAGTAATTAATTACATGCATAAGCGCTTCCATCATCTTGGGTTTGATGATAAAAAAAAAACAATCTCAATACATCCACTGGATTTGACATGCATTACATTTAAGCCTCATGATCTCAAACTCAAAGGGACTGAGAAACAAAAATTGAGATATCCAGAGATTTGAGATATAGAGGATAAAATGCAGAATAAGTCATTGGGACTTCCAAATCACTTTGGCATATCCATGGTAACAAGTAATGGAGATATTGGTGTTAGATATACTCAAGATCAAGTGTATATGATTTAGATGATAGTTGACATAGAAACAGCTGATTTTAAAGAAACATGCAAGTTTTCATATCAAATGACAATAGGCATACTAAGAGTAAGAAATAAGAATTCACATAAAATCAAATATTTCTATGGCCCTCCTACACCCTGGTTCATTTTTCTCTCCTTGTAATTAATGAATAGGCCAAACCTTCTGATATAATAACAACCAAATAAAGACACAAAGAAATTCTGGAAATGACTGGTCTGGATATTGATAATTATTGATTGTATAACTTTACAAAAATCTTTCAAAACATCAATAGAGTTGTTATCAAAACAACTAAAACTTAATACCATATTCATTATCAATAACATGTATGAAAAATATATGGTGTCACTGTTAATTAGCCTGGTTTGATAGAAATCCAACAGTTGACAATTGTTTCATAATAGGCACATCTTTTGTTCATGCTGCGAATGAGTTTATAACAAATTGTTTCATCATGTCACGAAATACTACTTAGCAAGTTTAGCAAAATAATGAGAGGTAAATTATGTCAAAAATATTTTTGTGGGAAATTACTATTGATAGAAATAATCTGTATTACATACAAACAAATGTAAAAAAAAATAATTAAAAGAAGTAAAAGGTTTGTATATGTGCTAAAGTGACCCTCTAGCTAGCTATTTGTGATGTATCTACCAAAGCATCCAGTTTTCAATCATCCCATCATCTTGTTAAATAGATAAATTGGAATGTCATTTATGGCCTATTGGGTCAAACTACTGCTTGTTAATTCGAAAATATTTCACTCATAGAGAGATGTCACCATATACCAGTGATGGGCTTCTAATTCGACCTTTACTTGGCAAATAAGGCCATTTGCAGTGAGGGATCTTTTATCGTGCAAACGCCCACTGTAACACAGGACCTCGGTTTTTAAGTTCTCATCTGAAAGACCCGCAACTTTCACCACCTATTTAATTTATCAAATTAGATCAGTCGCAGCTGACATTTAAACTTATGACCTTCCAAAAACGAAGCGAGCACTCTACTGAGCTACCATGACAGTCCGGTTCTGCCCATGGTTAAGAAGATTGTTTAAAGAATTTTTTCTTTATATTTTAATGTAAAACCTTGATTCCCCATTTTGACCCCCCTACCCATGGTCCAAGATTTGAACAATTTATTATCTACACTACCTCAGAAAGCTTACACATAAGTTTCAGCTTTTCTTGTTCAGTGGTTCTCTAAAAGAAAGATTCTAAAGATTGTTCCTTTATATTTCAATACATGTATAGAAATTTCATAGTGGCAAAATTTTTAAATATATGTTTTGAGTTATAAGATTCTCCCGATATAAAATAATTTTCAAAAATTAAATAATATGTTACTTATTAATAATCACTTTCATTTACATTCTAAATATTGCATGCATTTGTAAATCAAAATCTAATGGATCTTTATTTTCCATATGTGAATTAGTTTAGGATATTTTTAAATGGATGTTTTTCATTAAAAACTAAGAATAGTGATACCCTTATTCTTTGTTTATAAAGAAGAAATTTGACAATAATAGTGACGTCTTTGCTTTGTTTATATTGAGGAGATTTGACAATAATAGTGACGTCTTTGCTCTGTTTGTGAAGACTGAAGATTTCACAATAAATGTTATAAGGGACATAACTCTGTCTAAAATGGATAGATCGTACCCAAAACAGACCATTACCCAGATATTCTTATGATAAATCTGTATACTAAATTTCACTTCAATATGTGCAACCTCTGCGAAGAAAACGAACGGAAACTGATTGTGGACGGACAGTTAGACCAACTGACTGACCAAAAGCAGCAGATTTAAAAAAGCTGAGATAGACAGATGGACAGACATGAATGCCTTACAATATTTCCACCATCTTAAAGTTCAAGGCCCAATTTCTGGGTAAGAATTGATTTTTCTTTTGTTTTTCTACATTTGCAAATGTTAAAATTATGTTAAAATAATAATACTTACTTCAAATTCAACCAAGGCTTGGTGTTTTCTTGGCATCAAAACTATATAGCTGCAAAAGAACAAGTAAAATTTTTAAAACAAGTCCTTTTTTGAAGCAAGATTTACAGTGGAGCCTCATTTATCCGGACGCTTTGGTTCCTATTCAATTTGTCCGGATATGTGAAGTGTCCTGATACCTGAATCACCAGTTATGCAAGACAATATAACATTCAAAAATTCCGTTCCGATGAAAAATCGTCCAGATACTGAAGCATCCGGATATCTGGCGTCCAGATATCTGAAGGTTCACTGTACATTATAATTAGTATATATTCATGTTATACTTTGATGACATCATCATATTAAACACCGGTAAAAGTAGAACTGTCCAAACGGGACAAAATACCCCCCGCTGGGTTTTTCAGAAGTAAGTTTTTCCATAAGAAAGATATGGACCGGACACGAATTATGAAATTTTTCTTCCAGTGACCTTGAAGTTCCCCAAATGACCTTGGGTCAAGGTCATGACACACCTTTGGGTCATGGGCAATCTTTGTGTGAAATGAGAACTACCAAGCTTATCCATAAGAAAGATATGGACCGGACACAAATTATAAACTTTTTCTTCCAGTGACCTTGAAGTTCCCCAAATGACCTTGGGTCAAGGTCATGACACACCCTTGGGTCATGGGCAATCTTTGTGTGAAATGAGAGCCTACCAAGTTTATCCATAAGAAAGATATGGACCGGACACAAATTATAAACTTTTTCTTCCAGTGACCTTGAAGTTCCCCAAATGACCTTGGGTCAAGGTCATGACACACCCTTGGGTCATGGGCAATCTTTGTGTGAAATGAGAGCCTACCAAGTTTATCCATAAGAAAGATATGGACTGGACACAAATTATGAAGTTTTTCTTCCAGTGACCTTGAAGTTCCCCAAATGACCTTGGGTCAAGGTCATGACACACCCTTAGGTCATGGGCAATCTATGTGTGAAATGACAACCTACCAAGTTTATCCATAAGAAAGATATGGACCTGACACAAATTTTGAAATTTTTCTTCCAGTGACCTTGAAGTTCCCCAAGTGACCTTGGGTCAAGGTCATGACACACCCTTGGGTCATGGGCAATTTTTGTGTGAAATGAGAACCTACCAAGTTTATCCATAAGAAAGATATGGACCGGACATAATTTATGAAATTTTTCTTCCAGTGACCTTGAAGTTCCCCAAATGACCTTGGGTTAAAGTCATGACACATTCTTGGGTCATGGGCAATCTTTGTGTGAAATGAGAACCTACCAAGTTTATCCATAAGAAAGATATGGACCCGACACGAATTATGAACTTTTTCTTCCAGTGACCTTGAAGTTCCCCAAATGACCTTGGGTTAAAGTCATGACACATTCTTGGGTCATGGGCAATCTTTGTGTGAAATGAGAACCTACCAAGTTTATCCATAAGAAAGATATGGGCCGGACACGAATTATGAACTTTTTCTTCCAGTGACCTTGAAGTCCCCCAAATGACCTTGGGTCAAGGTCATGACACACCCTTGGGTCATGGGCAATCTTTGTGTGAAATGAGAACCTACCAAGTTTATCCATAAGAAAGATATGGACCGGACACGAATTACGAACTTTTTCTTCCAGTGACCTTGAAGTTCCCCAAATGACCTTGGTCAAGGTCATGACACACCCTTAGGTCATGGGCAATCTTTGTGTGGAGCAGTAGATTCTATTGTCCCTCTGTAAGAAAGATATGGACCGGACACGTTTGCACAGACAGACGGACGTACGGACAGACGGACAAGGTGATTCCTATATACCCCCCCAAACTTTGTTTGCGGGGGGCATAATGATCCATAAAAATCAAGCAATTCAGATAACAAATGATGTCTTGAACAGCTGCTAACAAATATGCATCATTTAAGCCACTGATCACTTCATTTCACCCAAAAATCACTGTTTCATCATAAACATTTCCTGTGAATTTTCCTTCAAAAGTAAACAAAATACTTTTCATACTATTCAAAAATTAGTATCCTTTTTTAAAAAAAAAAAAACTGTATTATATGATTTTTTTAAATTAGCAAAGTAATAAAAAGGATTTTTTAAAGAAATATTCTATATTGACTTGACTGTCAGATTTTTTTTTTAATTACACCAACATCTCCGACTACCTGACTGTTCCAAACTGCTGCACGGCATCCTTGAGATCCTGTTCCAATATGTTCTCTGCCAGCCCTCTGACATGTACCACTTGGGATGGGGAGGGATTCAATGGATTCTCATCCTAAAAGGAATCAGAATCACAAAGTGGTACAAAATAACATATGAAATATTTATAAAAATACAATACAGAGTATAAACAAAGACGTAGGAGCCACAATATTCACCCCAGTCACTTTAGCCCTGCTGTTCTTCAGATTTAATCCTCCCATACCCACCCCAAATAACTATAGTACTGTGACAATGTTTGACACAATTTTATAGCTTTACCCTTGCCAAAGGAAGTGCAGAATTTGAACAGGTTTAACTCTGCACAATTTGGGAATGTTTGCATTATAAATATGATATAGTGTGGCCCTTTTCTCTTGAAAAGGTTTTTTTCCCTACTTATATACACTTGGTCTGGTATTTTTTTTTTACTTTGAACTGATCTGAGTTCTAAGAATTTTAGGGCTATATATAAATATAATCAGTTATTTTGTGCCCAACATATTTCTTGAATGAAATCATACATAAAGATCAGTTCTGGTCAATGTCTTGATGATACTACTGCTTGATAATATTATACCCATGCCTAACTTGATACAACAACAGTCTTCTACATAACCCAGGAGTTCAATGCCCGTGACCTGGTAAATTTGCAAGCAAGCATGTGAAAATTGCCAAATTACACATGTGAATTTTTTTTTCAGTGCATGTCTGCATGCATGCCAGTGCATGGCAGTGGCAAGGGATAGAGTTTTTTGAAAAGTGGAAAACAATGGTTGGTTGCGTCTATAATTACTCTATATTTCGATGCATTTGAAATTTTTGAAGCGATGGAATTTTTTAAGGAAAATCAATTCTGGGCACAGTTCTGCACACTTAAGGTTAGACACTTTCGTTTTCCCCAAAAATTCGGCTCTGAATCGGCGAGGGATGTAAAAAATCGTTGCATACCTGGTGTATATATATATAGAGGGGGTATATATATCACTCCAGTCTCTAATCAAGCATTTAACGGCTTATTGATAGAAATTCAGAGGCCTGTGGTAGTAGTCACAAACAACTTTCAATATTTTAGCTTTGTCACAAAAGAATGTTTAAAAATCACCAAATTTCACTATCATTAAAGTCTTTGCATTTTATAGAAAAAGTATTAAAGCATTAGGTATAACAGTATCTTACATTATCTCGTCTCTGTCGTTTTGAAACATGACCCTCGTATCCTGACGCCATCTTGACTTCTTTCGTTTTTGAGATTTTTACCGACATGCCGATCCCGATCATACGACCTCGTATATTGTTCACATTTCACCTTGCGTAGACTTTTTTTCCCCTCTCCTGACCGACTTTCAGCAATTAAGCTTCAGAACTGTAGCTCTCAAAAAAAAAAAAAAGATATTGAGAGACAGGAGAGCTACCTATAGAAAAAAATGTATATTTATATTGCGCAGCACAAAAAGTTGCGCCCATTTTTTGGTTTTATTTATTAAAATTCTTACCTCAACATACTGCACATAATCGATTTCCAAAAAATCTTTAGACCTATAAAAATATCAAATAATATCATAGTTGGCATCTTCACGAAGCCTGTTGGACCGAATAATCTTGCCACTCAAAATAGGCGAAATTCTCAATGGTTTCAAACTTTCAATTTCAGGTCGAAAGGGGGGCTCTTAGCAACGGTTATAATGAAGGTGTTGTTGTGGAAATAGGAAAAGAACGTGTTAGGAAAACATAGTTAGTAATATTTTGAGAAGGCAGTTTGAAAAAAAAAAATCGGAGAAATAACATTGAGAAACAGCGCGCACTTATTGTGCGCAATAAATAACTTTTTTTTCCAATTTAGGGTGGTAGGGTGGCAGTGTAGCTCTTAGCTGCAGATCTGTAGCTCTCCGAAAAAAATATATTGATAGACCGGAGAGCTACAGAGCCACCCATTGAAAAAAATGTATATTTATTGCGCACAAAAAAGTGCGCTCGGTTCTCGATTTATTTCTACACGTTTTTCAAACTGTAATCTCAAAATATTACTAACCGTGTGTTCCTAACATATTCTTTCGCTTTTTCCACAACCAAACATTCCTCGTAATTGTTGTTAATAGTCCTCTTGGCCCTGATATTGTAATCATCGAACATTTCGCTAATTTATACTGCCATTTTGGTTTCAAAGATAATTCGGTCCAATATGCTTCATTCGGATGTCAACTAAGAGAGTACTTGATAAAAGATAAAGGAATTTTTTGAAATCTTTCCTTATTTGCAATTGAGGTAAGAATTTGGAAGAATTAAGTAAGAACCGAGCGCACTTTTTTGTGCGGAATAAATATACAGTTTTTTCAATGGGTGGAACTGTAGCTCTCCGGTCTATCAATATATTTTTTTCGGAGAGCTACAGATCTGCAGCTATGTAGCTCTCTGGTCGTCCATCTCAATAGTTACCGACCGACTCGCTAAAATGTTTTTATTCATTTTTATTCATTGTGCATTTTCAAAAATACATGTATATGATGATGTATATTCGCAAGAGTTGCTGTTTAAAAATGATGTCAATTACATAGAAAGTATATTAATTTTCTTGATGCACTTGAATGTGAACATCGCTAAACAAACATGACACAGCATGAATGTAGTACAAAGAGGGGATCTTTTTTTTTTGTTCGAAAAAGGTTAAGTATCCCGAATCAAACCCCCTTTTCTGAATTTTCGAAATAGGATAATTGGACAACCCTCCTTATTTGTATGTCCAAGATCTCGCCCCACCCCCACCCCCCTCATCGCTACCATCATGCACTTTCCAATCGATCTCATCTATCCGGTTACATCAGTTT
>NW_026937173.1:0-7518 GCF_032062105.1 Saccostrea cuccullata
TTATAATATAAAAAATGTTTAAAAAAAATTACACCAGCTCAACTTACCTGAAACTTGGCACAGAGTTAGAAGAATTCAAGTCCAAAAATTTTTCAGACTCTCAGGAAAATTCATCGCATGCAGTTCCTGCTAAGGCATCGCAAATAACCCCTACCCTGCCAGTGATTGGGATAAGCACGCGCCCTGCGCCATAGTCGCATTAAATTTCAAAATGTCACATTAAAATTAAAATCACTGCGCCATCGTGGCGCATATATAATCATGCACTACATACTTCTAAACTTCGAGCTTTCCCCCAAGCGCTTGTAGTATTTCCCAAAACAATCGCTGTCAATTACGCTTGATAAAATAGTATTTAATGTCGTTCAATTAAAGCGTTCTTATGACTTTCTTTTCTCCAGTATCTAATCAAACAGTTACATGTTTTCTGATTGGCTAATGCGCACGAAATAAACTGGTGTCAGGAGTGCAGCATGCTGCCTAAGAAAATACCTCGTACCGATAAAGGACAGACTTTTCTTAATTTTAACAATCCTAACAAACAGAATTCAAGTAAATCGGTAGAAAATGACCCGGAAGAAGTATAACATGCTGACAGAACGCAATCGGCAATCCTCGGCTGACTCCGCTACGCTCCATTCAAACCTCGGATGTGATAGGTGGAGGAATACGCAATAGATCGCTACATTTCTTCGCCGGAAACTGCCTTGTCACTCATTTCATAGTTCGCTCTGCCTAAAGTTCTTAGAAAAAGTTTCTTTATTAGTGTAATTCCTCGTGTTAATTACAACCAAATGTTAGTATTCTGTGATAGAAAGAACACAGTGTTGGGCGTGCATCAAAGTAACTCAGATTTCAAAAGTATAATATTTAAATGAAATTCAAATAAGATCACATGACTGAATCAGCAAGATGGAAGATCACCTTTGACGTCCGAGGTTATGTGCGAGGGACGAGTCATTCGAGGAACTCCGATTGGACAGAATGAATGGGGATGAATCTGGCGGTGAGGCTGATGTAGTCTCGGAGGAAAAACCAAAACGAAAATTTAACATGAATCGGAGGGAAGGAGTATAGATCTAAACCAGGCTTTAAATCATTTTAAAGATGTCAAACATCGGAGACAAAAAATAAAGAATTGAAATTAATTTGCAGTGTTTATTTTCTGACACTTGTGAATTTAAATATATACTAATTTTGTATCTTTTAATGTTGTCATTCAATAATTTGACAATTTCAATTAAGTCAAGAAATTCTAACAGCAAATAATCAATTGCAAGTTTATAACTAGGAAATGTCCCATTAAAAAGTCTGTTTGGCGCATTGAATTTTGAAATGTCACATTGACACTGACTTGGAGTGCGCCATTGTCACATTTACTCCCTAGCTTATCCCAATCACATATTTAGCACCTAAATATTTGCAACAATTTAAGAAGAAATTTATTTTGAAATGGTTTTATATAAACAAATGTATTTTTACTTATTACAATGTTTTACCAATATTCAATATCAATATACCGGATGTAGCAGAGATATTTTTAATGGTTCTAAAAAAAATGAAAAAAAAAATCTGGCATGCAGCTATCTATGATGAGCCGTATGGCTTAAAGTTATTGAATAAAGAATTATATGTAGTATCTAATTTAATTTATTGTACTACATATGAATGCATACTTACGACAAAAACGATCTTGTATCCGATAAGATTTAATAATTTAAATGAGCAAAATAAAAATCAAAAGTAGAGACAACCAGGGAATTAATTAATTCATGAAAGCGTGCTCTATCTTAGTGGTATTATAGTCTATTGAACCTATTTTATGTCGAATATAATTATAGGATTATGAAACATGAATGTGCATGTACACATTTAAAAAGGGGGTTTTTTCCCTGGGCACGAGCATGATTATATTGAATTTTGGGGCATCTTATAATATTAGTTTTAATACCTGTATAGTTAAATTACGAATATTTAAATACAACTGATATTTTAAACGGAAATTGATTTAATTTGCTAATATAAAGAAAATGAAAGACTTCAAAGACGCCGACATTGTTCGAGGTCCACTGTGCCCCGTACGTGTTTTGCGGGAAAAACTCGTGGCCTGTACTGTACCTTTGACCACAAACAAAACAAGTTGATCTAATTTATAGCAAATAAGGAATCGTCTCACACTCTGTCTAGTTGTTTTAAAGTTGTAGTTTGCTTCGAGTAGTTTCCTTACATTTACACTTGAGGGCCCAGACGCATGATACTTGATAATGGTGTTTCGAACAGGCAGACACAACCTCCGTCCTCCTTTCACAGGCGCCGTAGCGAGAAATAAACCAAAATGACTTATTTGGTCATTACACGATTCAAAAATCATTGGGGGCGTGGTTTGCATAATTAACCAAAGAACGGTACGGTTCGTTTCTTGCACGGAACGGTACGCTTTGTGGACGGTACGGTACGTTTTGTGAACGGAACGGTTCGCTTTGTGGACGGAACGGTACGCTTTGTTCACGGTACGGTACGCTTTCTGCACGGAACGGTACGGTTCGTTTCTGAGGTGTAGTAGCACGGTTTAGGGTATTGTATTTAGACAGATATTTTCAAAAGTTTTCGCTTTTTTAAGGGTCATGACCCACTATATAACTTTATTTCTTTAATTTATATGAATTAATTAAAAGAAAAGTATATTATTTAGTATTTTAAAGAAATAATTTATTTATGCAATGCTGATATAATTTCAAGTTCAGCATAGGAAATGTTATGTTTAGAAATAACTGAACTTAAAATTGTGAATGCATAATTATTTATTTTACACATACTGAATGAAAGCTTTGTATCAAATATTTTTCATTTTTTCTCAAATAAACAAATTAACAATATTTCAATTTTCAATTAATATGCCTTAGAGAAATCTTAATTAATTTTTTTAGGTTTATTAAATTGTTTTATTTGTAATACATAGTTTTGAGACAAAATCATTTTATAAGTATATAAAATCAAATGTTTAAGGGGGATGTACGGCCACCTTAAGTGCAGTGAGAACAAAATGTAAACATTTCTTCAAATGGCTAAAATACATTAATTGTAAGTCCTTATGATAAAGATACGATAAATATGCATAACTGAATGCATATTGTGCATATATAATCTATCCTTTTGCAGAAAAATGCTTTTGAAATGCTCCTTAGAACTGCGCAGCTGCAGAATTCAGCAGAGCCTTAAAAAATCCAAAAAAATACGCAAACTGTGCATTAATGTTCTCTCTACAACCATTTGTTGAAAAAATGTCTCAATTTTGCACTTTTAAATGATAAATTCAAGTTTAAAACAAGGTATCGTTGCCTTCAAAAAGAGTGTAAAGAACCATGAAAGTAGTTCACGGATAGCAGCACGTGGTCTATTTTTAGCACAGAATTTTGTTTTCCATACCTCTTCTTAATATGGAGGGACATAACAATCTTTAAATGTAGAAGAGAATTACAGTTGCAAAATATTTCAAATAGTATGAACACTTTTAAAAGAGGAAATGTGTTATAGTGTGGCTTGAAGTAATTTATTTAGTATTATTATCGAACAGTTTTCAAATAGTGTACGTATTGATATAAAAGAAAAAAATCTTAAACTCATTGATTCATGGTAAGGAAAAATGAGTACCATCAAAGTTAAGAATTAAGAGTTTGTAAGTTTGCCACAGATAACATAATATCTATCAAAATTTAATTATCACCAATGAAACACAAAGAAATTAAACACATAAAATCGATATGAATGACCTTGTTTTAGTACCTACTAGTACAAGGGGTGATCAAAAAGTTCGTGAACTATCTCTACAAAACCACAATTCAGATTAGAAACAAATTTGGTGCACAAATAGCCAAACACAAGTTCTATAAATAGCATGTGCTGAATAAAGTTTTTCTCACAATGTGAAAATGATGTCATTATGCAGATAGTTGTGACGAAAAATGGTTGTCTCAGTGGAACTCGTTCAACAAACGATTAAAATATTTATGGTATATCTTAAATATGCCTCTGAAGTAGCGTATAAGAATTTGTTCACAGTTTATTAAGACAAATGACTTCCTCTAAATTCAATCAATGATTGGATAGATCGTTTTAGTGAAGGAAGGCAGATGGTTAAATATGATACTTGTTATGTTGCCCGGTGAAAGCAAGTTTGAAAAGGGATGTGTTTTTAATCAAGCAATATGCTATCAAAGACCTCCAATTTACACTTTGAAAAATACTTGAATATTTCAACAATAATATAACTATCAAATACTTAGATATCGTATACTTTTTGATCACCCCTCGTATACTCTGTCAAATAAACATTTACAATTTTCATTACAGCGCAGCGACATTTGAAAAGGAATGAAATAATTCAGAGTGGGTTAGGAGATTTAATAAATAAAAAAAACTTTCGTCTATTTGCCCTTTTTGTCAATATTACAAATTTACAGAGTAAAGAAAAAAAATCAACATAATTAAATATTTTATACCATCTTTTAAATGACGTTTGGTGGTCCTCCCAACTCAGGGAAAATTTATTGGGTCCATATATATAGGTAAGAAAAAAAATTCCTAAGGATTTAAATTTTGAAGAACAAACATAGCATTTCGGGGGGGGGGGGCTCTCATTTTTTTTTTTTTTGCGATGATAGACATAGCATATGTAATGGACCTTTCTTTGCAAACACTGTGCTTGCTTCTAAATGTCAAAGAAACAACTCAATATATTTTATCAAGCTTCATATGTTCAATGAGCGAGAGCTTAGAACGTTGTCAACATAAGGAGACCTGATGCGTTTTTATGTCCAAACATTACTCCATACAATGTGTGGTTCATTGCAAACAATCTAGCTATTTATGTGAGGTGCCTGAAGGAAATCCTCTAACTGCCTATTTTTTCTATCTAACTGCTAAACAAAATAGACATATGTACCAACTTTTCGAATTTAAGACATGTAATTACAACTTGTTTTTCATGCACCACATATTGTTTAACATTTTCAAATAAAATGCTTAGCATCCTCCTTGCAGTGCCCCATTTGAAAATAACTTCTATCGCCACAGAAAAAAGACCCGCCGTAAACACATATGTTTAGGACATATTTTATCTTTTTTCTTGAGTTTTAAAGAAACCAACAAATTATCAAGACTTGTTCCATGAAAAATTAGATATAATCATAGTAATAAACGCATCTATCCACAGCAGATATATGCACATGCCAACCACGTGCTCAGTGGAATGATATTATCGAGGAAATTCGAGCTGTAAACAGAACAGTTTTCCCGATTTGCTGGAGTGGGGTTAAAATCGCGTTTTTTCCATTAATCAGACGATGCGATGCAACAAATAAAAGTAGTAAGTAATATAAACTAATGATTATTACTTAGTTATTTCTTGTCTTGATGTTATTATGGTCGCATTTATTCTAAAATCAATGTTATTTGAACTCTGTGTGACAGAGGAATGGCGGACGAAATAAACATATGGCCTCAGGAAGACACCCATATGAAAAATCAAATTTTCAAGAATTATTGATAATGACAAGAAAAAAGCGAAACAAATGGTTGTAGCCATATTATCAATGAATCAAACTAACACCATTTTCAATGCATTTTTCATCTCGTAAATGCTGTAGCTGCGCAGTTCTAACATGATTAATTTCCTCCTAATTAAAACAAAATAAACTTAATTATTTACTAATTTTGGTCTCTAACAGTAGGTAATTAGTGCATTAGCACTTTAAGTAACTTTGGGCTAGTTTAGTAGAGTATTAAGCACATTCTTGGTATTTCTTATTTTACACCAGACTAGATCTAATATGGCTTGTACATCCCCCTTAATTATTTAACATTTTGTCTTTTTGAAATATGTTATAGTTATAGATTCTGTCAGGTTTGTTTATGCAATCAGCAGAACATTGTAGACTGGGATTACACAGGTGTTAATTAATTACAGATGCCATATAGGGGAGGTAGTGAAGGGGGGTATGTGGTCTATATCCCTTTGACACTATATCAGACATAATAAACAAGCAATGATGTGTACACAAACAGTGTACATAATATTTTTTAATTGATCAATTTATTTTGTTGTACTGTAGAAACTGTACTGTATCTGAAAAATATCAACGATACAGTACGGTTTATTTTTAGCGATGACGGAAAGCTGTATCCGTATACAGACATACCAATGGTTCAATTCGCCATAGAACTGTTAGTATTTACTCAAAAATTGAGGTGAATTAAAAATAAAATTTTACAACGTAAAGATATTAATGTCGGATTCAAAAATTTTAGAAAGGAGGGAGTGGGGCAGTTCACAAATTATTATTTGAACCCCCCCCCCCCAAAAAAAAACAAAAAAAAAACGGAAAATCGTATTCCGTGGGGGTAGATTTATAATCAACCAACACCTATATGTGCGTCATTTGGTTACTTGTTGATGAATTAAAAACCGTATGTATACAAGTTTAGAAAAAAAAATTAAGAAAGCGAAAGAGAAAAAAAACTCAAAGGTGGGATGGGGGCACCAGTGAGTGTTGTATCCCCGTTTGGTTACTCTACATTTTAATGAAAACGTGAAGTAAAATACCCCCCCCTCCCCCTTTCCTTTCATCTGCTTAATTATTTCAATTTTGTATATGACGACCGGTGGAGGACATTGTCGGACATTTCTCTCAGAATCTACGATCTCCCGAAGCATTTTTGTTTCAAAAATATTCCCACATGATTCTTATATATCAAAATGTTTTGCATTAAATCGTAGCTTAAACTGAAAAAAAAATGTCATCAAAAGATCAGCAAGAGCTGCAGAGAGAGAAAAAAAAAACCCTGCGCAATTAAATCTAAATAAAGTTTTTGGAAAACAAATTAATTTATGCATCTCTTAAATGATTTTAAAATGATAGATACCTGCACGTCCATCTCGCTCGGCATTTCAGTTGAAAATGCTTAAAATGGGATACTCAATCAACTTTCTGCAAAATCATTTGATTGGCTGGGAGGTATACACCCAAATACGCATGTAAATTAGTGAGGTCCTTAGAAAGGTCATGTCACAAGTCATTTAGAATACTCGTTTCTTACTGTATCAAGCCCCGCCCTGTATCTCTGATACAGTAAGAAACTCGTACTCTAAATAATACATATTGTAGAATTAAATGAAATCAGGTCAATCAGGGCATTATACTATCAGGGCATTATACCTTCCCCTTTTTGACAGGTGATACTGCTGATTCAGTAATAAATACGCACGTTTCCAAACGTTTTGATGCATTGATAAACTCATTAAAACCTTGAAAAGGTTCATGAAAAGTTTGAATAAATTCTGTGCATCGGTAAAAAAGAAATCGCTAAAAATCCAAAATCCGGGACCGTCGGGAGTCGGGCGTCGGGAGTCGGGAAGACTAGATTTATCGCTTGCCGATGACAGTTGATAATATTAGGTCAAAGGTCAAAACTCGTGTTAATCAATTTATTGGCACTTTTCGGATAATTTGGAACTAATTA
>NW_026937174.1:0-7748 GCF_032062105.1 Saccostrea cuccullata
TATGGAGTGCACTAGAAGCTTGTGTGAGGGATCTGTTTGGTATAACAGTAACCTCGTACCCCGTTCGGTATAACGGTGGTTATTTTTGCCCTACTCTGTATAGTGGGCTTACCTGTTCGGTATAACGGGTGGTTATTTTTGCCCTACTCGGTATAGTGGGCTTACCTGTTCGGTATAACAGGTGCCTCGCTAAGGAATCCCCAGGAGGCAATTACATATCCCAGCTGACTCGCTAAGGGGTACCCTAGGAGTCGATTTATACATATTGTTACGCCTTGCTATGGATTACCCTAGAAGGCGAGGTGCCATAACGCCCGTTACCGATTTAGGTGTGTGGCACCCAATGATTGTTAAATGCTTGTCTGACATTTGTCATTGAAACAATTATTAAAGCTGTGGCCTTTATCATCCAAAAAACATGTTTTGTTATTTTTTGGAAAAATATTCAATTAAGGTCGTTTAAAGCAATCGCTAATTAAACGCATTTAATTGATTTCCGAAAAACCAGGGGGTAGGTCTTTTGACACTTTCCCCGATTGCCGCGAGTATAAAAGGGGGGCGCACGTGGCCTTTTTCTCCTTCGCTCGATAGCTTTCCCAGCGTTTCTGCACTTTTGATAATTGTTTCCCACCCACCACTCCCACTTAATGAGAAATTAAATCTTAGTTGTTGATAGATTGCTACCTTAAACATGTTAAGAATTTGAGATGCTGTTGTTTCTGCTGTTTATTTGTATTTTTCAGGTTACAATTAACTATGGATGTTTCATTTTAATCTGCGCAAGATTGTGATCTACAGGCAATGGGACTGAGGACTGACGATATGTTGCTGTCGCAGCTTTACGGATATGTCAGACAAGCAGAGACATTTGTCATCATTATATTAATTATTGTTATGTATGATTATCTATTTTACGTGATTTGTAGAGCATGTGGTGGCTCGCTAAGGCTACCCTAGGAGCCAATACAAGCTTGCTATGGAGTGCACTAGAAGCTTGTGTGAGGGATCTGTTTGGATAACAGTAACCTCGTACCCCGTTCGGTATAACGGTGGTTATTTTTCCCTACTCTGTATAGTGGGCTTACCTGTCGGTATAACAGGTCCTCGCTAAGGAATCCCCAGGAGGCAATTACATACCCAGCTGACTCGCTAAGGGGTACCCTAGGAGTCATTTAAAATTTTGTTACCCCTTGCGGGATTACCCAGAAGGCGAGGTGCCATAACGCCCGTTACCGATTTAGGTGGTGGCACCCAATGATTGTTAAATTTTTGTCTACATTTGTCATTGAAACAATTATTAAAGCTGTGGCCTTTTCACCCAAAAAAACATGTTTTGTTATTTTTTGGAAAAATATTTTTAAATAAATAATAAATAAAAATTTAAAAGTGTAAAAAACTAGCTTATGAACTTGTAAAATTGAAAAATTTACACGGGAGAACATAAACATATTGATCTCTTATTCATTCTGACAACATGTCAAGGTCTTTTTTTTATTTTTTGGCTTGCCTTGTAAAATTTTTCAACAGAGCCTTATTTAATGATAACAGTTAAAGTTGAAGGTGATTATGATATATTTTTACATAAATGATTTATGGGGAAAAAGTTTGTGAGGTAATCCCATCCCTTTAGCGCTGCTAGTGGTCAAATTAAGTACCAATAAAAGGGCCCTTTTAAAGGGTGAGCAAATTGTAAAACGGGAAAGAAAAATACCCCCAGTGATAGATTTCCTTTCCTAAAAAGGTCCTTATAAAAACCATTAAATCAACAAACGAGGACTTTGAATTTGAACAAAATTTTTGAAATGCCTTTAAAATCAACGTATTTGTAGTAACCGCCTTTTTTAAAAAAAAAATTGTGTGTACTCAGAACACGGAGTTGTGAATAAGTTGCGAGGCATAATATGCAGGTAATGGCGGAATGACTAGATAAATGACGTTAAAAAGCTGAAGTATCTCAATTGTCAAAAAATGTTGTTGAAAGCTGGCCGTTTAATATAGCCACTAACCATGGAAAATCGAAGCAAGTATGGTAGATTCTGTTTTGTCTGTTATTTCAAAATAACTGAAATAATAAAAGGGGGTCATATATGAACTTGTAATATATCAAGGACAATGAGACGTTCCTCAATAATATATAATTTTGTCCAAGATTTTGCCATTGAACAATTTCTACTTTAGCATTTTTACTCACAAAAAAATTACCTTACCAGGCATTTGTGCGAGATTCAAGAGGATGACATTTCTTATATAATTCTTTGGGGAAAAAAAATTATTTTGCCAAAATCACATATTCATTGCTTCAAATTTTTAAACACAATTAGGAACCACTTTAGAAATCATAAAGATATTAAAATTTTGTGTATTTTTCATACTTAATGGAGATATACAAAACAGATATTGGGGGAACATATGCCTACCTTAATATCGAGATGAAGGCCAATGCAAGTGTTTTTTAATAAATTCTGCTTCATAGAAATATGAAAAAAAAATCGCCCTTTAAAGAAGCACAATAAGTGCCCATAGCATTTAAACGGTTTATTGGAATACTTGTGTCTCCGACACTGCATAAATGTTGTCAATCAGGAACTCCAGCATACTTTTTAAAAATTTAAACCCCAGATTAAATTATACAAAAGGGAGACATTAGCGAAGTAATTTCTTTGAAAACAATCACAAGATGTTAAAATGGAATTCCAGTTTATGATAGAAGAAATAGCTGTTTAGGGTTTTTTTTTTAAAACTAGTTTTTGATTTAACTTTACCAACTGTTTACTGTATTCATATTTTTCTACAGCTGAAATGTCGTTATGGACGTCGAAAAAACTCCCAGTATATTTCTACAGGAATAATTATTCGTCTTTACAGTTTGATATGTATTTTAAATATGTTTTTATTGAAATTTCATTTCTAAATGAGCGTTTAATGTTAATGATGTTTCACAATATTGATAAACAACTTTGTCGTGAATTTTGCAATCCTTCGATCAGCGCTTCATGAAGAAAAACGTACTGCTCCTAAAAATAAAAACAATATTTCGTAAATTCTTCGTTTAATTGAAAATCAGAAAAATGTCATAGGGATAAGGGGAAAGTAAAACATCAAATCTAATAACACACAATATGTTTGAACACACTTTGCTCTTTGTGGCGAAGGGAGGCGACGACAAATTGACTGACGTAATTATCCACTGTCCCCTCATCTAACATGTAGTCCAGGAAAAGGTCCCCGACGTCCATCCCAGCGCTGGAAAATAAAGTTTAATACCTTGTTAAATAAAAGGTTAATGCGATGATTAATATATAACCCACCAGAGAAGTAAAATATTCATTGAGCTCAAGATTGCAAATAATATTTTGTTCACCTAAAAGTGTAGGGTAATGGTGAAATAAATTTTTTTAATGCATATATCAGTTTAGTTCTTTATCTAATGAAGATATTTTTTTCTGTTGATTTAAAAGATTTGGTGCAGGTGAACATAACTTATATGGTTTCTGGAATATTGGATCTACCCAATAGAAGCTAGAAATATTACAGTTATAGAATACATTAATTTTTTTTCCATAGAACTAAATTATCTTCAAACTCTTATCAAAATTGAATTGTAGGCTTAATTCAACAACACATGAATTGAAATTCCTGTTTAAACAGAGCAAATATTATGTATTTTTCTAAAATTTACTTTTAAAGTTTCCTAAATGAAGAATTTTCTGTTACCTGCAATGGACGACAAAGGCCCATCAGATGTTGTCAGCCCTTTTCCCAAAGTTCCGGAAAAAAATTTAGAGAGGCCAAGTCCTCTGGAACGGAGTTATCAGAACGTCGTGAAATGGAACTGTGTCACTCGCTTCACCTCATCATTCTAAGTAATAAAAAAAATTTCTTTTCATAGAAATTTAAAACCCGTGGCGCAGTGGTTAGAGCGTCTGTTTAAATGCGAAGAAAGGAGCTGATCCTTTCGTCGCGGGTTTTGGGAAACCCATTGTGGGACATGGAGACCGGTTTCATAACCGTATAAACAGAGGTCCCATGTATGTGGAGCTGGCACAAAAAAATCCCCCCCGATCAATGGCTCTGAGTGCCGATTTTTGGACAAAATTTGCAGCTCTCCACTGGCAAGTGGTGGCGTCTCCATATGAGTGAAAAATTTTTCGAGGGACGTTAAACATTATTATCAATCAAAAACATTTAAAAAATAAGGTATCATTTCAAAACATCTATCGGGCTATAAATACAGGTTGGTCACAGATCAAATTCCATGACGACCGAACGGCTTTAATATTGAATTTGATTCGTACCAACCCCTATTTATAGCCAGATAAATGTTTTAAAAATATACCTTATTACTTATATTTACATTTGTGACTTATTCATATTTAATATTTGTCTGATTATGACTTTTAACGAATAAATGTTTTATTTTTCAAACCCAACGAAATGTATGAAATCCATTGATTGCATATTGCCCCTTTAAAGAGTAATCACCCATTCTCAATATAAGGGCTCAAAAAGATTCCCTCATTTTCATTTAAAAGAAATACCACAGAATTTTTAAATCAACATTATCAATAGTCATAAAACAATGAATAAGAATTCATATAATTATCGATCTGAAAGGGTATTTAAGGAGTTCCAAGTTCAAATATAGTAGCCTATTTGAAATGTACGTTACTGTCGCCGAGGCAAATATTATTCTGAATCCCCTCTGTGTAATATATAGTTTTGATTCTCAAGTAAAAATTTTCTGATAATTTAAAATTTGTATCATATATATTTCTTTTTATAAAATAAATACATTTTCTTTGTGATAATAAATAATTTTTATTGTGCAATGTCCCTGTCGCTTAATTCTATTTCAACCACATTACAAGCAAACACAAAGATTATACACCTGATAGTTTTGTTCTCCTTTATTTACTGATGGGCTAAATTTGAAATTTCAAAGGTTAATTACTCCTACTTAAAAATGTAACATGAAATTGAACAACTTGACAACTTTTATAAATATGCTTTCGGAATGAAAGACTTTTCAATCGTAGAGATAAGAAAGAAATGTACGTTACCTATATTCTTCCATTAAGAATACATACTAAGTAGAAAATATGAGACGACTCTGAAAAGCAACCCCTTGTATCCTGTAAACTGGCAAAGACGTTTTGTTAACACAATTAAAAATTATTTTTTACATGAAAAGTGATCATTTGAAATGTACGTGACTAAAATGACGTTACCATGAAATTCGAATTAAGTGAATCTCGCACGAATTTTCATGTATTCTAATATTTCACACACTCGAATGTGTACACAAAGGAAAGTTTCAAAGGTTGGAGGTGGCTAAATCCCAAAATTAATGAAAAAAACGTCTCGCTGAGGAAGAAAATATATTAAGGTCAATTATTATGTAATATAATTTTGATACCTGGTATATATTTCTGAAACAAACCTGTATGATGCATTTCTTATGATATGCAGGTTCAAATAGTATCAATATATTGCGCGTCTAACGTGTGCTTGTGGAAGAGAATTGATTTTTATATTTGAAATGTACGTTACGTATGGTAACGTACATAATATGTATTTCTAACTGACATTTTTTTTTATTTAGTCAATGAATTGCTTTTACACGAGCGAAACAAAATTATCGTTACAATCCATTTGACAACTGGCCACATCTAAATGCACCCCAATCCCCATAAATGTTTTAAACTGTTACCACATGCTAGAAAATTTATTTCTAAGTGTCTTAAATTCATCTTTGGAACCTTTTTGCAGTTTGTTTACTTTTCATGTGCGACTTTTGAATATTAATTGAATTGTTGTTGATAATTTAAAACAAGGTATGCATAGGCTTATAATTGGTAAAAAAAACAAAACAGAACAAAAAAGAAAAGAAAAAAAAACAAAACAAATAAACCCAGAAGACAAGACGGTCACGACATTTCAAAACTGAATACTCAGTTTTGTTTGAATCATTGCATTTTTGGTTATATTTTTCCAGACTGCTGAAAAGCACGTATGTTTTTGTTTTGAAAAACGATGTTGCAACATACTAAATGAAATTGTTAACAAGACTGTCGATGGATATATTCGGAATAGATTTATGTTAAGTTTCAATGGCCAAACACGAACATTTGTTAGATCATAGCAAAATACATCTGACTCTTATATTTTTTTGTCTGTAACCTTTCACACAGTTAGAAGTAACTAGGCTACGACCGGTGTCAATTTCAGCGAAACAGCACAAAAGAATGGTTATGAACTGAGGTGGAGGGGACTCCCCCAAAAATATGTAAATGAACGTTACCGAAGTGACGTGACATTCATGTAGTTGATGACAATAACCTCGTTTGTTACATTATATTTCTTATATTACTGCCTTAAAACGCTTCATTGATATGATTTTTATGTCAATAATTGCTTTTTTAAAATTTTCTTATTACTAATTAACATATTATTACAACTTGAAATGTACGTTACCTACTCATATTCTGAGGCAATCGTGTCTTTATAGTGGTGATTGTGCAATAACACAATGTATTACATAAAATCTTTTTTGGAATAAACTGAAACAAAACGATGAATTTTTAATGAATTTTAGATGAATTTTAAGCTTTTCATTAAACAGAAATATATCTTGAAATGTACGTTACATTTACATAGTTTTCAAATGGGATGGATATATGTTAAAAAAGATAGTAACTACAAAATAGAATTTTACTACATGTAATATTAAGTTCCAGTATAAGGATATGGAAATAACGAACAGTATTAAAAATAAAAAGATTCCAAACTATGCTCTTAACAAAACAGAGGAAGAATTTAAAGCATATATTTAAAAAAATGTTTTTACACATCTGGGTCAAAAAGTAACCTTTGTTTTTTGAAAAAAAAATCAAAGACGTTGTATGCCGGAAAATATGTTGCTGACAAAGTTGGTAGGATGTGCTGGTGTTAAGATGAGATATTCCAATTGTGATTTTAATGACTACATTTTTTTGACATATTTTTTTACATTGAAGAAAGAGTAACGTACATTTCAACTACATTTCTAAATAAAATTACCCTCTACTTTATCGTCTTGTCATTATTTCATGTATTATAATTTGATGAAAAAAATCTGGAAACAAAATCTTCAGAACTTTCTTTTAAAGGAATTGATAGAAAAATTGTTATCTTGAACTGTTTTTTTTAAAAAAAAGAGAGGCATTTGCGCCCTTATATTGAGAATGGGTGAATAAGAAATTACGTCAACGTTTATGACGTTCGAGAAACCTGTATTTATAGGTTTTAGATATGCTTTGCTTTCAGTAGTGTTATATAAAGGAAAACATTTGCAAATGGAAATATATACAGAAAACGAACAGTATTCCAGATCAAAAGTCCATACAACAATACAAAATAAGAGCAGAGCAAACACGGACCTCCAAAACATCAGAAGTGGGATCAGGGGCAATAGAGGAGTGAGCATCCCCAGCTGACCGGCCATACCTGCCGTGTGCTCCGTCATGATCGGAAAATAACGGAAAAATCTTCATCAATTCAGTGTATAGATAATGGACTAACAATTAGTATGAAAAACGTCAGTCAGTATTTGACCAATGATAAAATGTACTTGCTGACAAGGTCATTGTATGGACCATAGAACTTACGAAATGATCAAAGAGACTGCTGAAATTTCTTGTTTCATCAACTTGTTTGTCAATAATTTACCTCGTTTTAAAAATTTTACATACGTAAAGCATGCTCTTGCG
>NW_026937175.1:0-7594 GCF_032062105.1 Saccostrea cuccullata
TTTTAAAATTTCAAAATTTTTTTATTATTTTTTCCCATCAAAAATTTTCAAATAATATTCCTTTTATCCTACGAAAACGAAATAATTGGGTAAAAACCAATATTAATTAATATTTATATAAACACAATGAGATGATGTTTTATTGAAACGCACAAATTAGTGTGCAAAAATATCAACTTTCAACACAGACTCTGTTGACGATCATATGTCAGTGGGTTGATTAGCCTGAAAGTATAAATAACCTAAAAGTTCTCGTCATACCGGCACTCGTTGTTTACGAATTATTATATAACATAAACCCAGCCGTTTGTCTGTCTTTTAAAGAAAAAAGGACATCTTTTTCTATCGGTCACTCCGTGTCAGTCCTTGACCATGCCATATGTGTTCATTGTTATGAGTGTCCTACATACTTTCTCTTTCAAAGACTCTCTTATAAAAGCGGTTTGCAGGCAATTCGCTGATCCAAAAACTAAATAAAACCGGAAGTAAAAGTATTTATTCTCTACAAACGTCACAAGTCACATGGTGTGGAGGACCCTTAAAATGATGTGTATATATGTATACATTTCCAATGGAATTTTTTTAAAAATATGATTAAACTAATTTTTATTGACAGAATTAGTATTGGGAGATTTTGTTCCAACAGACGACGATAAAGTGCGTTTTACAATATGCCAAGCCTTTTCCCACCACATCTCACACCAAAATAAGAAAGCAAAGAGAAGAAAAGTAGTGGCGGATCTAGAGGGAGATTAATGCGAGCGAGGTTAATGACCTTGTGACTTTGACCTATATGCTAAAAATGGATTTTTCGAATTTTCCCCATTACCTTTGAACCATAGGAGATAGAGACTTCATATTCGATATGCTTACTCCACTAATAAAGTTCTTTCAAGTGACACCAAGATCAATGACCTAGTGACCTTGATTGTGATCCATATGCTCAAAATAGCTTTTTGGAATTTCGCCATAACTTTTAAACCATAGGAGATAGAGACGTGGTATTTGATATGCCTACTCCACTAATTGAGTTCAATGACCTTGTGACATTGACTTTTACCTAAATGCTAAAAAGAATTTTTTTTAACTTTGTTGCCACCGGGTGCATAGTTTTCAAAAACACATCTTGTTACTTATTTTTGATAAAATTAAAAGTTGCTAATGCAGAGACCAATTCACTTGCATTAACCGTTAAAAATACGTTCACCATTTGCTCTTCGTTCCTTTATTTTGCGTTCAACGTTCACTTATCGTTCAGTCTTATTGTATTGGAACTCTGAAGTGAAAGGACTTCTCTTTTTGATGGTAAGGATTTACAAAATTTTAATTAAATAACTTTGATATCGTGTTTGAAGAATAATTATTTCATTGCAAAAATTATCTATGGTATTTATATTTCTATTATTATAACTCAGCTGCTACTTATTTCATGAAATTTCATTGTAAAATAATACATTAAGTACCTACATGTATGTAGAACGATGCTAAAATATAAATTTTTAAAAAGGGCAATGTACAAATGCTTCAATTTGTTGTAATTTTAAAGATGACAAATCATTAATGGATGTATAATAATTAATCCAAGTCTTTTACAAGAAAAAAATACACAAAAAATTATTTCTACAGTAACTCGTATTTCAAAGTACACGTAGGTCTGAGAATTATGAACAATACTGCAAATATTCAGTAAATTAAGTATCTTTAGAGCTAATTAAATTGATGGTGTGATTTTAAATTTTAGAAAAGACCAACTGTTTAAAATATTTTTATTAGAGAAGGAAAATTCCTTCTTTCACCTTACCTAAACATATGTTTAAATAAATGTTTGCCATTCAGTATAATTAAGCCCCCCCCCCCTTAAATTCTTAGTGAGTATTTTCAGTATATTTTGATTAATATTTAATGTGTATTGTAACACAAGAAAATCAGTCTTCAAACAAACATCAAACGGTCATTAAAGAATAGTATTTTAGAATACACTTGTGCCGACAGTAGTATTTTAAATTGGCAGGGAATATGTTTCAAATTCAATTTAAAACTTAATCCTTCCAAGTATATTTCCCCTTCTTTATTTTTTCTGCAGGAATTCAAAAATCAGATCTAGAAATGATAGGGAAAAATATTAAAACTCCTTGGAAATACTAAGTGACTCTTTGCCTTCGGCATGTTCGGTGAAATGCGATTTCCACACATCCACTGTGTCGAATGATTTTGATTGACAGGACAAGCATGCTACTAGCACGTGGACTTCCTGTGAACCGTGTGAACTTTATGGAAAATAAAAGCCAATGATTACTGTCAAATGGATCTGTTAATTAAAAAAAAATTACCTTTACTGCTTGGAATATTTAGGAAAAATAATAAGAATTTTTAATTGATACAACAGATATCTGAGAATTGAGGGGGTATTCTCTCTTTCTCTTTACATTTTTCTGTTCAATAAAAACTATGACAGCACATTACTTATTTAGTTTTGAAAATTTAATCTATTAAAAAAATTTGAATGCCTCTTTTATCATCAATGACCGAGTATAATCAAGGCCGGGAAATGTTTACAGAAGTTAGCTAAAATAATCATGATAAAAGAATACAAAAGACACACAAATATGGAATATTTTGCATTAGAATTTAAAACAAACGAGAGTTTTTATGCAATACGTCGACAGACAACTGTGAATTTAAAAAAAAAAAATCCGTTATTTTACTCAGAATTGCATTGGCAAGGAAATACATATATGGTTGTCTCAACCGCGTACAATGTAATTAAATTTATTCTATAAGTAGTAGTTTTATCTTCAGAAGTCCACATTATTTTATAAGTGAAAAGAATAAGCATATTTACTATATACTAGTAAATAGATTAATTCTATATTTAATCTACACCATTGGTAACAAATACACATGTTTTACGGCAATTAGAATCGTCTTATAAAAATATCGATTTAAAACATAGGTACATATATGAACAGAAAAAATGGTTTTTTTTAAATTTAAATTTTTTTATTTATAAATTTATCTATTGTTTATTTATATTAAAACACCTGGAATTAGAATTATAGAATAAAAGAATAATCTCAATGCAAGGAAAAAATCGGAGGCATTCCCAATAAAACGTTCATCTTGCATTCACCGTTCGTTCACCATTCACTTTGCGCTCGCGTTTGTGCTCCGTTCGCGTTCTGCATTCACTCACTGTTTACACATTGTTCACCAAGTTGCGTTAGCGTTCGCACATTGTTCACTCACCGTTCACTCTGCGTTCTTCACCGTTTGTTCAGCGTTCGTTCACCCTTCAGGTGGGGAAAATAGAACGTTTCAGGGTCTGTACTGAGGTGACCAAAATTTGAAAAAGTTGAACAAAATTTAATCCCCCACAAACATTTCTGTTTTACAGTAGTGTTTTTTGTTTATATTACAGTGCATACCTTATTTACAAAGATTAGTGTGCATACCTTTACATTTACAAAGTTTACACCTGATATTTTCCGTGTAACCATTTGCACACTTTTTTCCACATGAAAATGGTGGACACTTGTTACAGCTACACTTCTGACAACCATTGTTAGCCACTTTTAGTCCGTATGTACATTGTTTTTTACAGTTTTCCAGCGATGGGCAGATAGAAAAAGGGTTTTGGGGCACTACAAATTTCCATTCCCTTTTGGGGTCCAGTTTGTAACCATCCTTCAGTTAAGTAAAAATTTGCTAAAAAGAAGAAGATTTGACACCCTCATCCATGAATTTTTCTCCACAACATCCAGGTTAATATCCATTGCAGGCAAACAAAATGACTGGCTTTTCCAAAGCCAACTTTCCCCATTTTCATAGTAATATTCCCCTATCATTTGATGTCAAAAATATCTGGGAGCTAAATAAAGTAGGACAGGCTACTGACAATTTTTCAATGACCCCATCTTTTTTTTTGTCTTATCTTGATTATCTCCCCTTATAGGAGGACTAGGCCCTTCATATTCATAATCTAACTCCCCTCCCCGCAAAGGATGTTTGAATCAAGTTTGGTTAAAATTGGCCCAGTGGTTCTTGAGAAGCAAGAAATGTGAAAAGTTTACAGATGGATTGACAGCTAAATGGGGGATGGGTAGAGGACAACGGCCAGTGATCAGAAAAGCTAACTTGAGCTTTCAGCTCAGATGAGCTAAAAATGTTAGCAATATAAAAATATATAGGGAAAAGCAGTGGGAGGAATTTTACAGTCACATATGACAATTAGTGCTTAATACAGTGGGGCTATCACAGTTTTTACTGCATTAACGACCTTGTTTACAAATTAAACCCATCAACAATGAGTTGATTTTGGGTTTATGTTTCAAACTGTTTTTTTTTACTACAGAATATTCTGTGTATCAGTTCAACACACAGGGTTAACAGCTGTGACCAATCAATGAAGGATGTTTTCTCCTCCAGCACCTGATCCCACCTATGGATTTTTTGGGGGGCCATGTTTTATGGCCTTAATATTATCAACAATGATTTTTCCTTTGACAGTTTTTTCAGAAGAGTTTGTGAATAAGTGAAATATTTTGCACATGGTCAAATACAGCTAGGGCATGTGATTTATAAAGAATATTGTAAAAATTTCCAGTTGAAAATAAAAAAAAAAAAAATTCTTAAACTAATCACCTGGCTTGCATTTACAAATGTAGCAACTTTCTTCGTTGAGCTGGAAGCCACTTAGACAGTTCAGGGAACATTTGTTTAGATCTGGACACTGATCTCTCTTCCTGAAGGAATCATCATCTAAAAATATTCAATAAAAAGAACCTTAATTATCAACTGCACTCTTGATAAACTCAAAAAAAGAAAAAAAAACAAATTAGGCACAGTGTTCCATCAAACTCTGCCTTTTAGTTACCTGAAAGGTGCATGGCTGAAAGATAACTGATGGCAGAGCTCATTGACCAATTAGTTACCTGAAAGGTGCATGACTGGAAGGTAATGGATGGCAGAGCTGAGTAACCATTTAGTTACCTGAAAGGTGCAAGACTGAAATGTAACTGATGGCAGAGCTGAGTAACCATTTAGTTACCTGAAAGATGGATGACTGAACTCACTGAAGGTGACTGATGGCAGAGCTCAGAAACCATTTAATTACTTGATGATGCATGACTGACAGATGACTGATGGCAGAGCTGAGTAACCATTTAGTTACATGAAAGATGCATGACTGAATGATGGCAGAGCTGAGTAACCATTTAGTTACCTGAAAGATGCATGACTGAACTTACCGAAGGTGACTGATGGCAGAACTCAGAAACCTTTTAATTACCTGAAAAATGCATGACTGAAAGGTGACTGATAGCAGAGCTAAGTAACCATTTAGTTACCTGAAAGATGCATGACTGAAATGTAACTGATGGCTGAGCTGAGTAACCATTTAGTTATATATCTGAAAGGTGACTGATCGCACAACTTAAAAACTTAACACTTTTCAACTTTTTACACAACCATATCAATGTCAGCTGCTTTTTCAATAAAAATGGAACTCTTGAATTTACTTACCTTGTCATTGGTCATTTGCAAAAATATTTTGTTAACTAGAAATATGTCCATAGGACATGAATGCCCCGCCGAGGATATATTAGTAAAGCAACACGAAAATTTGTATGTGTATAAAATTTGATCAGAATATCTTGAATAGTGATGCAGCTGAATTGCTTTACATTAGTATGTATCAGCATATGAAGTTTGACACTAATTTCATTAAAGTGAGGTCCCTAGATGCATCATCCATGCAAGTTTGGTTCAGGCAGGGCTTATAGTTACTTGGGAATGAAAATATAGGTCAGATCCAGCAACCGAAGCAAGTCTGGTAGTGTCCATCCCTAGATGCATCATCCATGCAAGTTTGGTTCAGGTAGGGCTTATAGTTACTTGGGAATGAAAATATAGGTCAGATCCAGCATCCGAAGCAAGTCTGGTAGTGTCCACCCCTAGCTGCATCATCCATGCAAGTTTGGTTCAGGCAGGGCTTCTAGTTACTTGGGAATGAAAATATAGGTCAGATCCAGCATCCAAAGCAAGTCTGGTAGTGTCCATGCATCCCTAGATGCATCATCCATGCAAGTTTGGTTCAGGTAGGGCTTAAAGTTATTAGGGAATAACAATGTAGATCAGATCCAGCATCCGAAGCAAGTCTGGTAGTGTCCATCCCTAGATGCATCATCCATGCAAGTTTGGTTCAGGCAGGGCTTATAGTTACTTGGGAATGGAAATGTAGGTCAGATCCAGCATCCGAAGCAAGTCTGGTAGTGTCCATCTCTATATGCATCATCCATGCAAGTTTGGTCTAAGTAGGGCTTTTAGTTCCTAAGGAATGAACCTGCTCCAAAAACTTTAACCTGGTCACTAATATAGAAAATGTAGGTCAGATCCAGCATCTGAAGCAAGTCTAGTAGTGTTCATCCCTAGATGCATCATCAGTGCAAGTTTGGTTTGGGTAGGGCTTATAGTTCCTTGGAAATGGACCTGCTCCAAAAACTTTAACCTGGTCACTCATCTGGAAAATGTAGGTCAGATCCAGCATCCGAAGCAAGTCTCGTAGTGTCCATCCTTAGATGCATCATCCATGCAAGTTTGGTCCAAGTAGGGCTTATAGCTCCTTAGGAATGGTCCAAGTAGGGCTTATAGTTCCTTAGGAATGGACCTGCTCCAAAAACGTTAACCTGGTCACTCATCTGAAAAATGTAGGTCAGATCCAGCATCCCCAAGCAAGTCTGGTATTGTTCATCCCGAGATGCATCATCCGTGCAAGTTGTGTATGTGAAGTTTGATAACACCATCTTGAATGGTATGTTTAAAACTGAGCTAAACACTAATTTAAGAAAAGTGAGGTCAAGGTCAAAGGAAAGGTCAAGGTCAAAAAATGTTGATGCAGTTGCATAGCTTTCATCAATATCTATCAGCATATGAAGTTTGATGAAAATATCTTGGATAGTTTCTTTGAAACTTAGCTTTGAACAGAGCTAAACGCAAAGTGTGATGGAAGGACAGACGGAAGGACGGAAGGACGGAAGACGGACATGACACACACTATATGCCCCAGCCATATTCATGGTGGGGCATAAAAATCATTCTGATTGTACACTGAAGTACTCTATCAAGATGACATCAAAAAGATGCTGGAGTTTCTGATTGACAATATCTATGGGTTTTTGGAGACACTGTGGCCCTTTTCAAAAAAAAATCTTACGATTAAGATGAAAATTTTCCATTCCTAAACCAGTATCTAAGCTGTAGTAGGACATAAAATTTTTTCTTTTTATGACTTTAAGTTATTTAGTATAATATAAAAGAAAAAATTAAATACAGTATATCTATTTCAGAAAATATTTAACAAGAGGCCCAAGGGCCTTGAATCGCTCTTCTGATAAATTGTACAATCTACCACTTCTATTTGAAGCCAATACTGTAAACGTATAACATTTGGCGGTGTATCCTTTTTCAGCGTTTTTGGCGGAAAGAAACTTCCGCTAATTCAAGTACAATGCTAAATGTCTTAAACATAATACATTTATAAGAACATTAAGAAATGCGCTAAACCAAATCTACGCTAACTTGTTCAAAAATCATTTTC
>NW_026937176.1:0-77577 GCF_032062105.1 Saccostrea cuccullata
GTTGGCAAGAAGGTGCCATTTTTTAAAACTAAATCTTATGAAGGAACTAAAATTTAATTCATTGTTTTATACCCAACCCAAAAAGGATTTTCAAATTCTTTAAGAAAATTCATTCTACTCTTCGGAAATGCTGCAAATCCATTCAATTATAAGGCTTCAGTAGTTTTTTTTAAATGTGTTGATATTTTTAATACGGACGTAGAATAAAGATATTATTTTCCACAATCTTATTTTTTTCCATACATGTGTGTGTGAATCTTTGCCTGAGCGTGTGTAAAGGGGGTGGGTTAGAGGGACACAACCCTGGAACCCCCCCCCCCCTTTCATAAATTGCTGGATCCGCCCCTGCTTTCGCCCTATACTCACAGGTGAGTGAATTTAAAACGGGGCGAAACGTCCCATTTACTGACGGTTCTCTGTTACTTTATTTTATAGATATGCATCGGATTTTTATGGCGATTTACTCGCTATTTCTAATGCCAACCAGGGTACAGAAACATCTTCAGAGGGACATGTGATAAAAATTCATGGATTTTATTCTCGCCGTTGCGATATCAGCAGGACTCGGACATTTGGTGATATTAATGCTGTATTGTGCATTACTCTGCAAGAGAAATGGGGGATGCAGGGTAAAAAATACTGACACCAGACGCAATACAACGGAGTCGCCAACAGAAAATGCTAGCTTTCCAGAGGCTGAAAGAGGTCACATGAACACAACAGTCCAATCAAATGATCCGGAAACTGATGATCACCAGTCACCACGGGAAACAGACGACCAATCACAAACATTCCTGACAAACACGTGGGTTTCAAATGTGATGTCGCGAATTCGAAACATAACAAGAAGAGCAGAGACTAGAAATGACATTGAACAAGGGAGAGGTGAATTAAACATGACTCATATATATCCAGAGGGTCTTCCTTCGTACGAAGACGCAATCAAAAACTTAGACATGATCCCCGACCCCCCACCCTCCTACGAAGAGACAATGTTAGATCCACCGAGTGTTGTGCACGATATTTCATGATACTAGCATTTATAGCCAAGTTATGAATTTTATGGCAGATATTTTATTTCAAAAAAGATCATTTCTAACATTAAAGTATACTTTATGCAGAATTTCTACAATTTGCAAAAATCTCACAAAGATTGAAATTATTTGCCTGTGAAATAGCATACTTACACCAAAGGGGTCAAAAAGGATCCTTTTCTCCACTTTAACAATTTTGTTCAATATAAGTGTGTCTTTGCTCCATTTTTATTCCCCGTAATAGAAGATTTGGGGGTATAAGTTTTTGTCATGTCTGTCCGTCTGCCTAGCTGTTTATCTATTTGTCTGTTTGTCCGCAAAAACTTTAACCTTACCAATAGCTTTTGAGTGGGTGAGTCTATGGCTCTCGTACTTCGCATATGTGTGATAAGACCTTTCTTTGGGTACCACCAATTTGACCACTTCGCCTTAACCTTCAAGTTTGACCAACTTTGACCAAAAAAAATAAAATAACAAAACTTTAACCTTGGCCATAACTTCTGAATAGTTAATGGTAGGGATTTACACTTCACATTTGTATTCCTTGAGACACGATCTTTCTTTATGTACCACCAAATTTGACCTTTTGACCTGAGATTTTGACCCACTTTCAAAAAAATTTTAACCTTGGCCATAACAGTAACTGTAAGCACTTGGGTTTTCATATTTCACAAGTTTATTACTTATGAAAGGACCTATCTTTGGATACCAATAATTTTGATTTTTTAGCCTTGACCTTGGAGTCTGACTTTGATTTGAGAAACCCTCTCGTCATAAGCTGCCATATGGGGGCATCAGTTTTTCACAAATACTTCTTGTTTTGAAAGTTAATTAAACCTGAAAGTTTGCTTAAATATATACATTTTGGTTAATAAAAACAGCGAAGACCCACTACATCTTTAAATAATACACTTACAATACATATGTTATTGCCAGAGTTCAAGTCCATCGAATACTGCAATATTTTTTTAAATAAAATTAAATTATAGATTAATTTTGGCCGAGAATTGTGTTCTCGGAGAAAATTTATTTATGATAATTTCATAAGTCTGAATTCGTAAATTGAATATGATTTTTGAATACAGTATCTGAATCTATAGGCATCCTGCGCGCTTCTTGTTCACTCATCTTCTTTTAAATGATATTGGAGAGAGAGTGATTCTGAGAGAGAGAGAGAGAGAGAGAGTGAGAGTGATTCTGAGGGAGAGAGAGCAATTTGTACGCCAAGCGAGGTCATTTTTGGAAAAGTGATACATGGTATGCGATGGCACTACATGAGACTGACTTATAGTAACGTGATGGTAACTAGTGCTAATTGTAACGGGGACCGTTACAGATGTTCCCCAAACGCTCCCCAACTCCCTTTTGGTGCCATATTCCCTATAAGCTTCATTAAATAAGACAACCCCTATGCATTTGAGACTTTAAGAACGTTTACCCAGAAGTGTACCAATTTCATTCAAATTTTAGCATTGCACGCTGCGCATGTGAATGCACGTGCGTAATGACCACATATTCTTGTCTTCACAATCTATAGATTTTAATATACTAAATATCAAAGTATTTAATCCAAAAGTATTAAAAAATACGCTAATTCAAGTGTATTTTTGATTTTACTCATTTCACGTGCACGCACGTGCTCACATGAGCATGGCGACCATACTTTCTTGTAGAAGTCCATTACATCTATCTATGTTCTAAATCCCACCCCGTTTGGTTGAAAACCAAGGGAGTTATAGCTGTTCAAAGTTTCAGCCAATCATATTGCAGCGCACATACACGCACGTGTATGTATGTGTAGGGTGACCACACCTTCTTGTAGAAGTCCATTATATATATCTATGTTCCAAATCCCAACCTGTTTGGTTGAAAACGAAGGGAGTTATGGCTGATTAAAGTTTCAGCCAATCAGATTGCAGCATTCGTACACGCACTTGCATGGTGACCAAACCCTCTTGTAGAAGTCCATTATATATATCTATGTTCCAAATCCCATCCTGTTTGGTTGAAAACCAAGGGAGTTATAGCTATTTAAAATGTCAGCCAATCAGATTGCAGCACACGTGCATGCACGTGTTTTCATGATAATTGCTATATATCATTTTGTAGGATATCCTAATGCATGGCAATGATCAAAATTTCAAAAGATTTCGTCAAAAAACAAGAAAGATATTTGAGACTTTAGTTTTAGCCAATCAGAGCGTAGCGCACGTGCATGTGCGTGAGTTCTTGCCATATTGACCACATCATCTTGTTTACACTACTAATATATCCTTACATTATGAGTTTCATAACATTTCATCAAAAAATAGAAAAGTTACGGCAATATACATTATATTGGTCATTTCACATGTTGCACGTGCGCGCTCTTGCAAGCACGTGCGCGCAAAATGACCTTCGTTCCGCAAATCTACATAACATGTCTACTGACCCTAAAAACATTTCACCTTAGTTGGATGTGTAGTTTACGAGATCATTCGTGGACAAAAAAGTGCCCGGGAAGAAGAAAAATAATAATAACTAGGGCTAATTGTAACGGGAACCGTTACAGATGTTCCCCAAACGCTCCCCATCTCCCTTTTGGTGCCTTATTCCCTGTAAGCTTCATTAAATAAGACGAACTCTATGCCTTTTAGACTATAACAATGTTTTCCCAGAAGTATACTAAGTATATTCATAAATTTATGCATTGCACGCATGCGCATTTGAATGCATGTGCGTAATGACCATATCATCTTGTCTACATTATTTATATACTAGTACTAGAAATTACAGCGTTTTATCCAAAAGTATCAAAAAATACGTTTTAATCTAGTGTATTTGTACTTTTACTCATTTCACGTGCACGCACGTGCATGCATGTGCATGTCGACCATATTTTCTTGTAGGAGACTGTTTTGTTTGTGTATGTTCTAAATCCCATCCTGTTTGGTTGAAAAACAAGGAAGTTATAGCCATTTCAAGTTTAAGCCAATCAGATTGCAGCGCACGTGTATACGCATGTTTTCACGACAACTGTTATATATCATATTGTAGGACATCCTAATGCATGACTGTTTAAAATTTTAAAGCATTTCGTCAAAAATTAAAAAAAGATATTGCGATTTTTGTTTCAGCCAATCACAGCAAGCCACACGTGCACGCACGTGCATGCATGTGCATGATGACCATACTTCCTTGTGGAAGTCCATTATGTCTGTCTATGTTCTAAATCCCATACTGATTGGTTGAAAAACAAGGGAGTTATAGCCATTTAAAGTTTAAGCCAATCATATTGCAGCGCACGTGCATGCGCGTGTTTACATGACAATTGTTATATATCATAATGTAGTACATCGTAAAGTATGCCAATATTTTAAATTTCATAGCATTTCGTCAAAAAACAGGAAAGATATAGACATTTTTGTTTCAGCCAATCAGAGCAAAGCGCACGTGCATGCGTGTGAGTTCGTGCTAATTTGACAGTGCCACATTATCTACACTATTAATATATCCGTATTAAATGAGTTTTAAAGTATTTCATCAAAAAATATCAAAGTAATGGCTATATAAAGTATATCCGTCATTTCACGCGCCCGCACGTGCATGCGTATGCGCGCAAAATGACCTTCGTTCTGCACACCTACACTACACACCTATTAACCCTAAAAAGGTTTTAGCTCAGTTGGGTGAACAGTTTCTGAGAACACTCGCGGACAAAAAGAGACCGGAGAACAAAGAAGAAAAAAAAGAATAATAATAATAAGAAACCGAGTAAAAACAATATGTTCCCAAACTCCGTTTGGGGAACATAATAAGAAACAGAGTAAAAACAATATGTTCCCCAACTTCGTTTGGGGAACATAATAAGACAGCAAAATTTAAATTCTCATTTCTCTACTAGGATTTTTACATCGGGCTCGGAGTTGGTTTTATTCAGAAAGACAGGACTGGGTTCAGGCAACTACATGTAAGGGTACCACACCGGTAATTGACCAATCAAAATGAACTTAGTCAATTGTAGTGCCATACATATAAGGCCGATTTTCCTTTCTTTTGAGAGTTGTTTTTTTTTTTTATTTCCTTCCAGGCCATTTTGACAACTCTGGTACATGTGCCTAAGAAATTTTATCTACTCTGTAAATAAATAAAGTGTTTAGACAGGAACTATTTTCTCAGGGTATAGGAGGCTACTTCCTGGGGTGCTTTTGAGATGTTTATAAAGACATTGAAAACACGTGGATTTGAGGGTAGCCTTATTTGCAGATGCAAAAAAATCAGAAAATGTCGTGTACGTACCCTGGTTTTTTGGTGCCAGCTAATGTGACAGGTATTGTTTAACACCCCTTCATTTATATTTTTTTCATGAATTCAAATACCTGATGTTTTACGGGAAAGAAACGTGTATTGCTTTTTAATATACCAAAACTCGCTATTTCGGGGGATTGCGTAATTCTAAAAAAAATTCAGATAAATTTCAAAGGTAAAATAAAAGAAGAATGCTTGGTATTAAAATATAAATTCATATCAGTAGAATTGAATGCTATTAATGTCATCTGGAGAAATAGGCTTTATAAGGTTTGTATCATATCTTTGTTCGTCTGCACTTAAATTTCAAACACGACAGAATTTGTAATTTATGCCGTAAAAATTCATAAATTCTATATACTTTAGAGACTTACCGTAAAACTTTCAGGAAACTTTCTATGAAGTCTTTTCTGCACCTTAAGTGAAATTTTATGTCGATTCGAGGTGTCGATTGATTTTCAGAGAAATTTTTTATATCTTGCTATGGATTTTTTTTTTTTAAAGAAGAAGGGGGGGGGTTTGACTTATTTATTCTAAGCATTTGTTAAAGTCAGATTTGTAAATACATCTACGAACTTGACTTGGATTGTGACCTTTGGGTCAAGGGGTCAAAGGTCAAGGTCATCAAAGCATTTCATAAAGAAATATAAAACTAACGGCCATATCAAGTCTACAAGTCATTTGAGCATTGCACGCGCGCGCAGGTGCAATGCATGAAAGCCATATCATCGTGACTACACTTTTAATATGTTTCTATTCTTTGAATTTCAAAACGTTTCATAAAAAAATTTACGACTATATCAAGTAAATCGGTCATTTAACGCATTGCGCGCGCACACGTGCATGCATCTCCTTGCATTCAAGTTTGATAGTAGCATAATGTAGGAATCCGTCATATCTATTCATATTCTAAATTTCATCCTGTTTTGTTGAGAATCAAAAAAGTTATAGGCATTTAAAGTTTAAGCCAATCAGATCGCAGCACACATGCATGAGCATGGTTTCTTGAAAATTTTTATATATCATATTTTAGGACGTCTTAAGGCATGCTTATGTTTTAAAATTGAAAGTATTTTGTCAAAAAACAAGTAAGATATTGAGATGTTTGTTTCAGCTAATCAGAGCAAAGCGCACGTGCACGCGCGTGCATGCATGTGCATGATGACTATAACTTCTTGTAGGAGTCTATTATGTCTGTCTGTGTTCTAAATCTCATCCTGGTTGGTTGAAAAACAAGGGAGTTATAGCTTTTTAAAGTTTCAGCCAATCAGATTGCATCGCACGTGCATACACGTGTTTTCATGATAATTGCTATATATCATGTTGTAGGATATCGTAATGCATGGCTATGTTCAAAATTTCAAAGGATTTCGTCAAAAAACAAGAAAGATATTGAGACTTTAGTTTTAGCCAATCAGAGCAAAGCGCACGTGCATGCGCGTGAGATCTTGCTATTTTGACCATGTCATCTTGTCTATACTACTAATATATCCTTACTTTATGAGTTTCAAAGCATTTCATCAAGAAATAGAAAAGTTAAGGCAATATACATTATATTGGCCATTTAACGTGTTGCACGTGCTCGCTCTTGCAAGCACGTGCGCGCAAAATGACCTTGATTCCGCAAATCTACATAACATGTCTACTAACCCTAAAACGGTTTTACCTACTTCGGGTGAACAGTTTACAAGATCACTCGCGGACAAAAAAGTACCCAGGAAGAAGAAGAAAAATAATAATAATAAGAAACAGAGTAAAAACAATATGTTCCCCAACTTCGTTTGGGGAACATAACTAGAAACGATCTCGTTGCGAGCAACGAGTAGGTCTTCCGCCCAAAATTTCGATAAGATGAGATATGATTTTGATATGATCCTTGTTAAAACATAATCATATCATGCTTTCTCTCTTTTGATCAAATCCTTTTGATTTAGATTATATCATCAATGAGTTATAGATGAAATTCTTTTGGCCCCTCTGGGCCCTTTATTTTAGGGGTCAGCCCCTTTTTCTTCATTTCAAATGATACGGCTTGTAACTTTAATGATTTTTGTTCAACAACTATTCAGAAATTTCTTTTCGCTTTTTAGCTATGCATGATAGAAATATATAGAGGCCAGCCCTTCAAGTCCTTAATGGGGCCGTTTTGCAAAAATTGAATTGTTGTATATTGTTTAAAATACGATTCTAAAGATCTCTTATTCAATACTCCTTATCAAAATATTTCTCCCTTTGGAGATAAAAAGAAGCAAAGATTTCAGCATCTTGGCTCCTTATGGCCCTTTTTAACGTAACGTATGATCATACTTTTTCAATGTTTTGTTGTAGATTGTTAAGAAAAACATTTTTGCTTTTAGAAATATATAACAGAATCTTGATAGTTAAAGAGTTATGAATTGAAACGTTATTGTCCCTCTAGGCCCCTTATTTGAGGGGTCAGACCCATTTTCTTCTTATTAAATGAAAAAACTTGTTATTCTGAACAACTTTTATTACATATCTGTTAACCAAATTTACAGGTACAAAGATATCAAAGAAAACGTGTCAAATTTTGCGAGATACTTGTGAGTCTATTTTTCGAGCCCAGGCGAGCTTCAAATATGACACAAGTGTGCATTGGAAAACATTGGTCACGTTTTGTACTTACTATAAATATTGCTTTTAAAAATATTTATTATAACTATGATTTAAGCTATGTGTTTCCGTGATGCAAAACAAAAATTAGTAGATATTGTACTTAATTTGAACATTAATTCTTTTCTATTTCTACTTTGTGAAACAACCAAAACCAATTCAAAAAGACTTGTAAGGATACCTTGGATTATAAATGTAGTTTGACATAGAACTGCAACGAATCTACGACGTGACAATCCAAGTATCCCTACACATTTCATTGCTCCTTATGTAACTTTCGTTCAAGCAAACGCTCGGCTGCCTCTGTAAACCCCTATTGCGAAATGTCGGAATTGACAGAGACCGCCGCCATTATGGTCCCGCTTCAGACTTTTGAATGTTAATATCTCGAGTTCGAATTCAGCAATTTACAAACAAATTATATATTCAGCCTAATAATAAATGTTTCTATCAACCATACTAATATCATTTGAAAATATTGAAAAACAAAAAAGTTTTAAAAATTCGACTTTTTTCTTTGCATGCCGTTACGACAGGAAGTAGAGACGACGTACAAAAGATCGCGTCTTGGATAGTACTTATCACGATCTATAATCCCTGAAAGTTTCACAGTGATATCTTTTACCGTTCTTGAGATTATCCGCGAACAAAATGTCATTTTAAAATCAGAAAACTGTCCGTAACTTGGCACCAGAAAGCAATTTCCAAAAAATCTCTCGGATAAAATAACTTCAGATAACAACACATTGTTCCTGCAAATTTCATGAAAATCCATCCAGTAGTCTTTGAGAAATCGCGTACACAAAATTAGATGGTCAGAAAAATAACAATAAAAACGAGCTCAGACAAGCTTCAACGCTTTATGCGCTGGAAAGATATAAACTCAAAAAAGCAATTCAGCAATCCTTCCTCTACCTTCACTGAAAATCTCAAGTCAATATCTTCATTCGTTTTTTAGTGATTGCCCGGACAAGCTGACCCTCTTAAAATCAGAAAATCGTCCATATCTCACGACTGGAAGTGACGACGTACATATAAAAAATTTCCAATAAGGTTCAGATCAATATCTATAAGATCTGAAAGTTTCGTGAAAATCGGTTGAGCCGTCTCCGAGAATTCGCTTGCACAAAAATCGGTAAGAAAAAAAATAATAATAATAATAATAATAATAGGGAAAAAGAAACCGAACGAAAACAATAAGGTCTTCCGTTGGAAACGGAAGACCTTAACTAGTGCTAATTGTAACGGGGACCGTTACAGATGTTCCCCAAACGCTCCCCAACTCCCTTTTGGTGCCATATTCCCTGTAAGCTTCATTAAATGAGACAACCTCTATGCATCTGAGATTTTAACAACATTAACAAAGAAGTGTACCAAAATCATTTAAACTTTAGCATTGCACGCGTGCACATGTGAATGCATATGCGTCATGACCATATCATCTTGTCTACACAATCTATATTTTTAATATACTGAATATTAAAGTATTTAATCCAAAATTATAAAAAAAAAAAAAATTCGCTCATTCAAGTGTATGTTTGATTTTTCTCATTTCATGTGCACGCACGTGCATACATGAGCATGGTGACCATACCTTCTTGTAGAAGTCCATTACATTTATCTATGTTCTAAATCCCACCCCGTTTGGTTCAAAACTAAGGGAAATATAGCTGTTTAAAGTTTCATCCAATCAGATTGCAGCACATGTACACGCACGTGTATGCATGTGCATGGTGACCATACCTACTTGTAGAAGTCCATTATATCTATCTATGTTCCAAATCCCATCCTGTTTGGTTGAAAACCAAGGGAGTTATACATGTAGCTGTTTAAAGTTTCAGCCAATCAGATTGCAGCGCACGTGCATGCACGTGTTTTCATGATAATTGCTTTATTTCATGTTGTAGGATATCCTGATGCATGGCTATGTTCAAAATTTCAAAGGATTTCGTCAAAAAACAAGAAAGATATTGAGACTTTAGTTGCAGCCAATCAGAGCGAAGTGCACGTGCATGCGCGTGAGATCTTGCTATTTTCACCATGTCGTCATGTCTATACTACTAATATATCCTCACATTATGAGTTTCAAAGCATTTCATTTAAAATAGAACAGTTGTGGCTATATCTATTATATTGGTCATTTCACGTGTTGCACGTGCACGCTCTTGCAAGCACGTGCGCGCAAAATGACCTTGATTCCGCAAATCTACATAACATGTCTACTAACCCTAAAAAGGTTTTACCTACATCGGACGAACAGTTTACAAGATCATTCCCGGACAAAAAAGTTCCAGGAAGAAGAAGAAAAATAATAAAAAATAATAATAACTAGAGCAAAGCTCGTTGCAAAGCAACGAGTGGGTCTTCCTTCCTAGCGATAAGCAAAAGATTAAATGTTTCTGTCTAGATTGTCAACTTTGCTAACATTCTCTTTTTCGATTTGTCTCAGAAACCCTTACTTGAATTCTTTAATTTGGTGTGAGCATGAGGTCTAAAGGGTACTCTCTCTAACAGCATTCTTGAAATCGTATCCACAACAGTTTAACTTCCAATATTATGACTTTTGATATCGGATATATCATGTTTGTGAAACGTGTCATCCCCTGCGAAATGATATTCATGATTTTAAGAACCTTTATGAGTTGTTCATAATTGTTCATGAATGGTTCTTAAAGGATTCTTAACACGTTCATAAAAGTAGTTCATGAATAAAATTCATGAAAAAATTCATAATTCATGGTTCATGAACAAATGATGAACAAATATGAATATTGGTAATTTTCAGTTTAAAGAAAAAAACTTAATAGTTCAAAGTAATGAATGTTCATGAATTTTCATGAAGACTAAAAATGTAAAAATAATTGTCACAAACGATCGCCAGAAAACTCTCATTACTCCCATAATACAACTTTTTCATGCAGATGCAATCGTTGAACAAGCCCCTGATTTAATTAATAACATGCTTTTGTTTTGATTTTGAAAGTATGGGATCAGAGCTGAGTAGGGGAAGATAAGAGGTTAAAATCACTATTTTCTACTCTATGTAATTGATAAATTAGATTCTTCAGGATAATAAAACTTTGTTATGAACTGTCTAGAAGGGAGATTATAATTAAATTATGATCGTAATTTAAGAACACTGCATCAATATTGACAGCATTTTTTTCTCATATTGAATTACTAATGTTTCTTCATCATTTAAATTGTCCAGCTATATTAATATTGTGCTTTAAATTATTTCATTTTTCACGACACAACTTTTTTCGACCGAATTTTCTCTATTTGTCAAACTTTTAACAAGTTGTAAGAAAATGAAACAGACTTTCAGTCTAAGAAAAATTTCATTGTCTTCGTAAAAATGTATCTTAAATTTATTGACAACTAAAAAATTATATCTCTTGTCCGTACTGTACCGTACCATTCTTGGGTCGAAAAGCTTTATATTTTGATGCAGTTATAAGGTCACATTTTTCTGTCGTTCGTGTGTAAATGATACAGCACAGGCTGCATGGTTGTGAAGAAGTTATGACATGAACCACATTCGTATTTTGTAGTATATTTTTCTAATACACTTTTATAGCTCAGGGTACTCAGTTTGAGGGCGAGTGGTTCCAAGAGATATTTGTTCAAATTGTTGTCCTCTGATTATATCAGGAATGGAGGCGGCCATACTTGAATACGAAAACTATGGCTAAACAGGTATAATGTAAAAAAAAATCCAATTCACTAAATGATATAACTTATATTAATTTAAAAAAAATAATTTCAGTGAAAAATCATTCAGATAGTGTTTGTTATTTTTTGTTTAACAAAAATCTTGGCAATTCGAAACTATTTCTTAATTAGCTCTGCATGACACTTTTTAAAAGGCGCAAACTTTGAAACGCGCGAGACGTTGGAAAGTGAATCGGTAGAGTGGGAGGATTATTAGCGTAGTCATTCTTTGTCAACCTTTGAAGAAAATAACAGAATACGAAGAATGAATATCCAGAGGATAAATTTACTTCATAACTGCAGATATTAGTGGTGAGTTACAAAAAAATGGAGGTAATTGCTGAATCTGTGAGATATTTGTCAAGATGTTACTGTCTATTTGTAAGAGTTCAGTTATGTCCTTTTTAATGAAAATTTTGTCAAACTTTGTTATGAGTAAGGATCCAACCAAATTACGTTACATTTAATAATTAAAGATTGAAACATTCATCCTGTTCACCTATAACATCTTGAACATGGCGGGCAAGGGAAACAGGCTAAACTCCCGCTCGGAATGCTTTAAAATATGGCAGTGCCTATGATGCAGAATTAAATGAAACAAATATGCAAAAAAAAAAAACAATTAAGTCTTAAGTTTTCACATTTATGAGCATTTTCAGAAAATCTTTGTTCTTGACTTCTTGTAGGGAAAAGAGAAAGAGATAATGTTGATGAGATGAGAACAGAAGATTAAAAAACTCTGGCTGCCAAAAAAAAAAAGAATATAAAAAATCCAGGCTCTTGAAGAAAAACAAAAGAAAGGAATGAAAATATGAATCGTAATCGATCAAAGGATCCAAGTGATGAAATTCTGAAAATTCCACAGGGAAAGCCAATAAGATTTTTTTATTTGACCACCTCTGCTCAAAACCCTTGAAAGCCCTTTTAGCTGATGCCCTAATTGCTGAACACTTTTCTGCCAGACAGTAAGATTTGGATTAAAAATCATTCCATTTTAGGCATACACTTTGAAATACGCTGAATAAGGAACCCACTCTCCTCTTGACCAAGTAAGGTTAAAGATTCTGCAAAGAGTCGCATTTGAATTGAAATTTTTCATAATTTTACTAGGAATGAACTACATAATTTATTTATTATCGTTATCACTTATCAGAGTTGTTTAGTTTACTTGAACAAAGATTTTGTTACCATGATTGGAAAACAAAAATTCTGTGAAATTTATCTGTCAAGATGCTATTAAAATATTTTCTTTTACAGTTTTTCATTTTGCATAAGTTATTACATTTTTGTTTACAAAAAGCAAGAACATTCATGAATAGTTCATGAACATTCCTAAATAACTTTTACAAATTATTCATGAATAGTTCATGAAAATGCATTGAACCTTTTAATATCATTCATGAACTTTTCTTGAAAGTTCAAGAATATAATTCATGAACTTTTCTTGAAAGTTCAAGAATTATTCTTGATCATTTTGCAGGCATTTAAAAAATCCAAGTTTGTTCATGAACAACAAATAATTCTTGAATATTCTTGAACTTGGTTTTCATGAATAAAATCCATGAAATCATGAGTGTCCAATTTTAACTTCATGGGATCTTCATGAACAATTCATGAGCTGATTCAAGAATATAATTCATGAACTTTTCTTAAAAGTTCAAGAATTATTCTTGATCATTTCGCAGGGGATACTACAGAAACATAAGTGTTTTGCTACATTACCATCTTAAAAATGGCTTTAAAATCATTTAATATACAATATAACTACGTAAATAAAATAAACAAATTATATAATTATTCAAAAAATCCAAATGTATTTACAATAATGATGAACAATCTTCATTAGTTGCAATCAGTAAGTAGAACAATACTTTTATAATAAACGCACAGAAATGTGTTGTGTATGTTTCGAATTTGCAGCTTTCCACTAGCAACTGGTGGTACCTCAATAGGAGTGTAAAATTCTCTGAAAGGTATATTGTAAACATATTACATATGGCTGTGTATTCTTTTTTAGCGGCTTTGGCGGAATGCAGCAATCACTAAATCAAGTACAAAGCTAAAAGTCTTGTACATAAACATAAATAAGAATATCTACGCTAACTTATTCAAAAGTCAATTTCCACCAAATATTGTACAAGCTAAATATTATACATTTACAGCATTAAAGAAACAAATCTCTTTGAAGGTATTGCCCTGCATAAGAACAATTTGAATCCCCTACACTAAGGATGCTCTGTGCCAAGTTTCACTTTGGTTCTGGAAAATGATATTGTGAAATTTTAGACAATGATGATAATGGATAAAATTATGTTTTTAAAAAATTTACTGGTTCCTTTAGCTCAGATGGGCTAATAAATATGCAACAGGCACAGTTTTGCAGTTGACATTGAAATGCGACTGGACACCTCTTCAATCTTGTTTTAGAAAACTACATGTACATGCCCTATGTACTGAATTCCTTGGAATCATACACATGTTTATGCCTTTAATTAGTTGTATGTGCCAAAATAACAATTTTTTTTACATTATACTGTAAAAAATACACATACATGTATTACAAGATCTTCTAATCCTGCTGAAGACAGAGGATCTATCTTAATCATTAGAATAAGTAAGTCTAAACTTTGAAAGGGAAGACCTTAATAAAGAGGTCAACATGCTACACAAACAAAATATTATTATATTTAAAAATAACATTTATTCCAATGTAATTACTGGTACATGTATTTCTGTTACAAAAACTATTTCACTTGAAAAACTGAGAGCAATTGATATGTTCATATTTGTGGATTTATGTTGTCAAATCAAAATTTAAAAATGATACACAGTGTGTTTAAAAATTGTCTTCACAAACCAAAACTTGACTTATTTTCACTATGCTGTTTATTCCATGTCACATCCAAACAGATGATCTTCTGGCAAATCATGGTCATGCTTGGTATCAAAATTCAGTCTTCAGATGAGTCACACCTATCCAAAAGAAATTGAAATTTTTTAATCTATAATTCTTTTACTAATAAAAAGTGCAATTCATGAGATTATAAATTAGATTATCAAATTGAGAGATAAGATATTGTCACATTTTCTGTGTATAATTTGTAAATTTTAATGTACTCTTTCATCAATTAAAAGAAGTTTACACCAATTAAGGCAGTCATTTATGCTATTCCCTAATAAGACAACATACAAGTGCAAAGTAATCATGCACTAGTGGGTTTAGGATAATGTGCTAGAGTATTTATGACAACATACTAGCACGATGTGACAATGTCCTAGCATGTACGTCAGTGATAATATGCCAGCACACTGAATCCAACATGCAGTGAAGCTAACACTCAACAGATTGTTTAAAGTTGTGTTTGCATGATATTTTGTTTTGTGTTAACACAGCAGCGTGTTGTTTAAAGCTGCATTGGAGTGGCAGTCTGTTGAAATTAACATGCTAACACACTGCAACTTCACATCATTGGAACACCATAATTTTAAAACTGACAAACCAATATCTTATGATTACTAACTAGGTAATTGCAACTGTAAATGCTGATTTCATGGTGACAATAATACCGGTAATTCACTGTATATCTGAGAACTGATCAATTATAATAAGGCGTGTCCAGATAGGGCCACTTGCTAAAGCTCAATAGCACTTTCATAAAAGCGTGCCATCTTACCGACACAAAAGACGCCATTAGGCTATCACACAGCTCGCCATCACAACACTGAAAAACACTTTCGCACTAACACAAGTTCGCACCACACGCTGTCACACTAACACACAACACACTGTCACGCTAATACAATTTCACACAACAAAATATCAGGCTAACACGAGTTCACACAACACACTATCATGCTAACACGAATTCACAAACACGCTGTCTCGCTAACACAAGTTCACACAACACGCTGTCTCGCTAACACAAGTTTTACACAACACGCAGTCTCGCTAATACGAGTTCATACAACACACTGTCTAGCTAACAAAAGTACACGCAACACACTGTCACGCTTAGATGAATTCACACAACACACTGTAACGCTAACATGAGTTTACACAACACGCAGTCTCACTAACACGCGTTTACACAATACACTGTCATGCTAACACGAGTTTACACAATACACTGTCACGCTAACACAAATTCACAAAACAGGCTGTCTCACTATTCACTAACACAAGTTCGCACCAAATGCTGTTGCGATAACACACTGTCATCCTAATACCATTTCACACAACACACTGTCATTCTAATACCATTTCACACAACACACTGTCAGGCTAACACGAGTTCACACAACACACTGTCACGCTAACACGAATTCTCAAAACAGGCTGTCTCACTATTCACTAACACAAGTTCGCACCAAACGCTGTTGCGATAACACACTGTCATCCTAATACCATTTCACACAACACACTGTCATCCTAATACCATTTCACACAACACACTGTCAGGCTAACACGAGTTCACACAACACACTGTCACGCTAACACAAATTCAAAAAACATGCAATATCGCTAACACGAGTTCACATAACACGCAGTCTGGCTAACACGAGTTCACACAATATCCAATCTTGCTAACACGAGTTCACACAACACACTATCTCTCTAACACCAGTTCACACGACAAATTTTCAGGATAACAAGTTCACACAACACACTGTCAGGCTAACACGAATTCACACAACATGCTGTCTCGTTAATAAGAATACACACAACACGCTGTCTCGCTAACATGAGTTTACACAACACGCAGTCTCGCTAACACGAGTTTACACAACACGCAGTCTCACTAACACCAGTTTACACAACACGAAGTCTCGCTAATACGAGTTCAATCAACACTCTGTCTAGCTAACACGAGTTTACACAACACACTGTCACACTTACACTTTATACACGATTTTACACAACACGCTGTCCCGCTAACACGAGTTTACGCAACACATTGTCAAGCTAACAAGAATTCACACAACCCACTGTCAGGCTAACACAATTAAGTTCACAAAACACACTGCCTTGCTAACACAAATTCATACAACACACTGTCTCGCTAACACAAGTTCACACAACACACTCACATTGCTGAGTTTAAAGTAAAGGTCTACCCTAATTTGAAGAGGTTTAAAACTAACATATCTCTATATTAGTAAAAAGCCTCAAATTTAAGACAAAAACATTTATGCAGTAATGTTCCTTAACATGCATCTGGCATATAAAATGAATGAGACCTTAAAAACCTCACAGTACATGTTTACTTAGCTAATTAAAGGTCTAAATTGATGCTATTCAACAATATAATATATATCAACATCTCTAAGTATGTGAATGAGTGAAATTCTCAAATAAATATTATAAATCAAAGTATCAATAAGAAGCTGAACCTTACGTTGCAGGTTCCAATCCCATTGCTAAATGCTTTAGACAGGTTACTCCTATGAGACTGCATAAACCAAGATTCTGTGTCACGGTAGGTGTTAGCACAAAATGGATCTCATACTTCTTAAAGGCAATAAGTGCTGAGTACAAGTCTATATTTGCAGCTAATACCATCCCAAGTGGTGGCACCATGAAATGACTGAAAAATGTATGATTAAGGCAAATAAACAAACATTAAACCATTACAGCAGTCTTATCAAACAAAAATGCAAACTTTCTATTATTTCAATTTTTTTAAACAAATTTCTTTTGCAATTTAACTGAGCAATATTTGTTCTTTTTTTGTCAGTAAAGTATGATATTAAATAATTAAGACTTTTTGAGAACATCTATTTATAGCGAGTCCAGACAGCAGCACAAATCCCTGCCCATAATGCGAGCTCTTATGATAACACCTTGGCAAAAGAAGATTGTGACTTGCACATTGCTCCACACAATTTTTCCGCAGTATACTTTGGACACACAGTGCTTAGCTTCTTTAACATGTTTAAGCTACATTCAAAATTCATTTCTATTTAATTTGAATTAGATATCCTTACTCATGTTCACATGGAGCTAATGGGAAGTAATTTAACGAGCAGTGAATTCATTCGAATTAAACATTTGAATAAACTCTCAGTGTGAACATTGAGCATGGATGCACCAAATGTCAAATGCGGCTTGACAAGCACAATCTAAATTAAAACTAAATAAGTATCTGCCCTCACCCTTACAGTCACACTGTCAATATATAATTAGTTGAATATATTCTGTAACATTAAGTGCAGTTTGAATTATAGAGTATGATCACTATGATAGATAGTAGGACTGTTGAAATTACATCCTCAAATTTAATAAAAATAAAATATAAAGCTGTGGGGATTTACAAGGCAAACAGAGAGCGTCTGAACTGTAAAACAGATAATATATCGGTGTGTCTGTGTATTTCTAATAACATCAATGTACGTCACTGTCATGTAATCAGTAGTGTAAATTTTAAGTAATAAAAATATTCTAACCTTCATTCCAATGGTCCAAGCCAATCATACATTAAAATGTCGCCGTCAGCTCTTTCATCACTCGATACAATTATCACTGGGGAATCCGAAGCAGAGTCAAGAGTGTTCATCCTTGTTAATGTGACAGTCAGAATTTCCTCGTAAACAATTCACACAAGATTCTTAGAATATATGAATCGGGATAATTCTGCTTAGAATAATGTTCCAGAGAAGTGACAAAGTACTTCGTAGCTCCAGATTAAATGAGTGTGCATGTCTACAAGCGGATTCTTTGTGAGAAAATGTTCAACTTCACAAATCATTCTATTTTCAGTTTGTAAACCATGACAAACATGTGTCCGACGTCGACTCGAAGGGGCACACTAAAAACGGGATATACTAGAGACCTGATATTTACCTGACGTTTTAATTTTTAATTAAATTGTAATATTGAGTATTTTAAATTACTTATGTACAGACTTTATGACTTCGAGGCATATGCTATACAAAAATTCAATTGTTTGGAACATTTACAGACAAATTTGAATCAGGTCAAATAAGTGTTTAGTACATCGCGTCTTTAGTACCTTCCTATTTCCCACAATGCCGCGCGTTGTTTACAAACAAGCGCGAAAAAATCCTCTAAACTAGGTACTATTTATTGTTGTGTACATCATCACATTTTAAAATTATTTGAATAAAAAGAAAACAAAGAAACACCAAATCAAAACTATATCTTTTAGATGCATCAACTAAAAATGTGCACATGTATGCAGTAAAGGCTTGGCTGGCTATAGTAGACAACTTGTTCCTGAAAGGTTTCTCACATACATGTACTTGTTTTATATAAAAAACAATTAAATATAGCTGGAAGTTTATTTCTTTTTATATCAAATGACAAGATTTTATAAGTTCGAAATTATTTCAGTCAAACTTTTTCATAATATACCAATATTTTTAGCTATCAGAAAAAACGTGTATGAGCTATTAACCCCTAATTATAGGGGCCAGCCCCTTTTCATTAATCTAATATGAAAGCTCTCGTAATTACACACAACTTTTGTTATATATTTCTTACCAAATTATTCTCGGTTCAAAAGTTATTACACAAAAAGTAGCAAAAATTCAAGAAAAAAAATTACTAAAATTTGCCGTTTTATAGCTTCCAAACTTTAGAAAATCAGCTTATAATTTTATCGTTCTGCACATCTACAATGTATTGGCTACAAGTTCTCCAACTTTCGTGTAAATATCCTACGTCGTTCTTGAGATTTTTAGTGGAAACGAGACATCAAAATTATCAATTAAAGGGCAATAACTCACAATTAAAGGCATGCATCAAAAAATTGAAAACAGGTGTAAATAGGTTTAATTACAAGGTATCTAACCTGAAAGTTTCATAAAAATCAGTCCAAAGGTCTTTGAGAAATCGCCTGTCAAAAATCGAGCGGGAAAAAAAAAATAAAATAATAATAAGAAACAGTAGAATAACAGTAGGGTCTTCCGAAGGAAGCGGAAGACCCTAATAATAACTAGTTCTAATTGTAACGGGGACCGTTACAGATGTTCCCCAAACGCTCCCCAACTCCTTTTTTGTGCCAATTTCCTTTAAAACTTTTTTAATATGCTCAGTATTGCAGGATTTCATAAAAGAATTTTAAAAGCTACAATGATAAAAACTTTTTGTCATTTAACGCACTGCACGCAAAAGCACGTGCTTGCACATGCAAGGTGATCATGGCATGTTGCTAAATCATTAACATTTCTTTATATATTCCAAGAACCAATAAAAAATCATAAAATTATTAATGTCACCGTTTTTCAAATATATTGATCATTTTACGCATTGCGCATGCGCAAGTGCATGCAAACACATCCTTGCATTTTATTTTGATAGTTGTATCACGTAGGAATCCATTATACATATTCATGATCATGTTTTGTTGAGAAACAAGAAAGTTATAGGCATTTAAAGTTTCAGCCAATCAGATTGCAGAACACGTGCTTGCGCATGCTTTTATGATAATTCTTATATATCATGCTGTAGATCTTCATAATGTTTGACTATATTCAAAATTTCAAAGGATTTTATTAAAAAACAAGAAAGATATTGAGAAATTAGTTTCAGCCAATCAGAGCGAAGCGCACGTGCATGCGCGTGACATCTTGGTATTTTGACCATGTCATCTTGTCTACGCTACTAATATATCCCTACATTATAAATTTCAAAAGATTTCATCAGAAAATAAAAAAGTTACGGCTATATCCATTATATTGGTCATTTCACGTGTTGCACGTGCGCGCTCTTGCAAGCACGTGCGCGCAAAATGGCATGTTGACAATGTCATCTTATCTATATTTATAATATGTCTCTATATTCTAAATATCAAAGCATTACATCGAAAAATATAAAAGTTACGGCAATTTCAAGTATATTGGTCATTTCACGTGTTGCACGTGCACGCTCTTGCAAGCACGTGCGCGCAAAATGACCTTCGTTCCGCAAATCTACATAACATGCCTACTTACCCTAAAAAGGTTTCACCTAAGTCGGATGTGTAGTTTACAAGATCACTCGCGGACAAAATTTTCCCAGGAAGAAAAATAATAAGAATAATAATAACTAGTGCTAATTGTAACGGGGACCGTTACAGATGTTCCCCAAACGCTCCCCAACTCCCTTTTGGTGCCATATTCCCTGTAAGCTTCATTAAATAGGACAATATCTATGCATTTGAGACTTTAACAACGCCAAGTTCATTCAAATTTTAGCATTGCATGCGTGCGCATGTGAATACACGTGCGTTATGACCATATCATCTTGTCTACACAATCTACATGTATATATTTTTTTATATGCTAAATATTAAAGTATTTAACCCAAAAGTATTAAAAATTACGCTCATTCTAGTGTATTTTTGATTTTACTCATTTCACGTGCACGCACGTGCATACATGAGCATGGTGACCATACCTTCTTGTAGTAGTCCATTACATCTATCTATGTTCTAAATCCCACCCCGTTTGGTTGAGAACCAAGGGAGTTATAGCTGTTTAAAGTTTCAGCCAATCAGATTACAGCGCACGTACACGAACGTGTATGCATGTGCATAGTGACGATACCTTCTTTTAGAAGTTCATTATATCTATCTATGTTCCAAATTCCATCCTGTTTGGTTGAAAACCGAGGGAGTTATAGCTATTCAAAGTTTAAGCCAATCAGATTGCAGCACACGTGCATGCACGTGTTTTCATGATAACTGCTATATATCATGTTGTAGGATATCTTAATGCATGGCTATGTTCAAAATTTCATAGGATTTCGTCGAAAAACAAGAAAGATATGGAGACTTTAGTTTCAGCCAATCAGAGCGAAGCGCACGTGCATGCACGTGAGGTCTTGCTATTTTGACCATGTCATCTTGTCTACGCTACTAATATATCCTTACATTATAAATTTCAAAAGATTTCATCAAAAAATAGAAAAGTTACGGCTTTATCCAATATATTGGTCATTTCACGTGTTGCACGTGCGCGCTATTGCAAGCACGTGCGCGCAAAATGGCATGTTGACAATGTCATCTTATCTACATTTATAATATGTCTATATATTCTAAATATCAAAGCATCACATCAAAAAATGTAAAAGTTACGGCAATTTCAAGTATATTGGTCATTTCACGTGTTGCACGTGCGCGCTCTTGCAAGCACGTGCGCGCAAAATGACCTTCGTTCCGCAAATCTACATAACATGCCTACTTACCCTAAAAAGGTTTCCCCTTAATCGGATGTGTACTTTACAAGATCATTCGCGGACAAAATTTTCCCGAGAAGAAAAATAATAATAATAAGAAACAGAGTAAAAACAATATGTTCCCCAACTTCGTTTGGGGAACATAACTAGTGCTAATTGTAACGGGGACCGTTACAGATGTTCCCCAAACGCTCCCCAACTCCCTTTTAGTGCCATATTCCCTGTAATATACTATATATGAAAGCATTCAGTCCAAAAATTTTAAAAATCACTCATACAAGTGTATTTCTAATTTCATTCGTTCCAAATGCACGCACGTGCGTGCACATGCATGATGACCATACTTTCTTGTAGGAGTCCCTTATATTTATCTATGTTCTGAATCCCATCCTGTTTGGTTGAAAAACAGGGGAGTTATAGCCATTTCAAGTTTCAGCCAATCAGATTGCAGCACACGTGCATGCGCGTGATTTCATGATTTTTTTTCTATATCGCATTGTAGGATATCCTAATGAATGACTATGTTTTAAATTTCAAAGCATTTCGTCAAAAAACAAAGGAGATATAGTCATTTAAAGTTTCAGCCAATCAGATCGCAGCACACGTGCATGCGCGTAATTTCTTGAAATTTTTTGTATATCATATTGCAGGACATCCTAATGTATGATTATGTTTTAAATTTCAAAGCATTTCGTCAAAAAACAAAGGCGATATAGTCATTTAAACTGTCAGCCAATCAGATTGCAGCACACGTGCATGCGCGTGATTTCATGAACTTTTTTCTATATCATATTGTAGGATATCCTAATTCATGACTATGTTTTAAATTTCAAAGCATTTCGTCAAAAAACAGAGATGATACTGAGATTTTTGTTTTAGCCAATCAGAGCGCAGCACACGTGCATGCGCGTGAGTTCGTGCTAATTTGACAGTGTCACATTATCTACACTATTAATATATCTTTATATAATGAGTTTCAAATCATTTCATTAAAAAATGTAAAAGTTATAGCTATATTAAGTATATAAGTCATTTCACGTGTTGCACGCGCCCGCACGTGCAGGCGTATGCGCGCAAAATGACCTTCGTTCCGCACACCTACACTACACACCTATTAACCCTAAAAAGGTTTTAGGTCAGTTGGGTGAACAGTTTCTGAGAACACTTCCGGACATAAAAGTACCGGAGAACAAATAAGAAAAAAAAGAATAATAATAATAATAATAATAATAAGAAACCGAGTAAAAACAATATGTTCCCAAACTCCGTTTGGGGAACATAATAAGAAACAGAGTAAAAACAATATGTTCCCCAACTTCGTTTGGGGAACATAACTAGTGCTAATTGTAACGGGGACCGTTACAGATGTTCCCCAAACGCTCCCCAACTCCTTTTTGGTGCCATATTCCCTGTAAGCTTCATTAAATAAGACAAACTCTGTGCATTTTGACTTTAACAATGTTTTCTCAGAAGGATACCAATTATATTGAAATTTTAGCATTGCACCCGTGCGCATATGAATGAATGTGCGTTATGATCATATCATCTTCTCTACACTATCTACATATTTTAATATACAATATATTAAAGCATTCAGTCCAAAAGTATGAAAAATCACTCTTTTCAAGTGTATTTTTCATTTCACTCGTTCCAAATGCACGCACGTGCGTGCACGTGCATGATGACCATAACTTCTTGTAAAGAGTCCCTTATATCTAGTATCTATATTCTAAATCCCATCCTGTTTGGTTGAAAAACAAGGGAGTTATAGCCATTTCAAGTTTAAGCCAATCAGATTGCAGCACACGTGCATGCGCGTGATTTCATGATTTTTTTTCTATATCATATTGTAGGATATCCTAATGCATGACAATGTTTTAAATTTCAAAGCATTTCGTCAAAAAACAAAGTAGATATAGCCATTTAAAGTTTCAGCCAATCAGATTGCAGCACGCAGGCATGCGCATGCTTTCATGAAAATTCTTTTATATCATGCTGTAGATCTTCATAATATAGGTCTATATTCAAAATTTCAAAGGATTATGACAAGAAACAAGAAAGATATTGAAACTTTAGTTTCAGCCAATCAGAGCAAAGCGCACGTGCATGCGCGTGAGATCTTACTTTTTTGACCATGTCATTTTGTCTATGCTTCTAATATATTTATAAAATGAGTTTCAAAGCATTTCATCAATAATTTAAATAATTACGTCTGTATCAATTATATTGGACATTTCTCGTGTTGCACGTGCGAGCTCTTGCAAGCACATGTGCATGCACATGCTTTCATGAAAAATCTTATATTACAGGCTGTAGATCTCCCTAATGTATGACTATGTTCAAAATTTCAAATGATTCTATCAAAAAACAAAAAAGATATTGAGACTTTAGTTTCAGCCAATCAGAGCGAAGCACACGTGCATGCGCGTGCGATCTTGCTATTTTGACCATGTCATCTTGTGCATACTACTAATATATCCTTACATTATAAGTTTCAAAACTTTTCGTCACAAAATAGAGAAGTTACGGTTATATCCATTATATTGGTCATTTTAAGTTTTGCACGTGCGCGCTCTTGCAAGCACGTGCGCGCAAAATGACCTTGATTCCGCAAATCTACAAAACATGCCTACTTACCCTAAAAAGGTTTCACCTAAGTCGGATGTGTAGTTTACAAGATCACTCGCGGACAAAATTTTCCCAGGAAGAAAAATAATAATAATAATAAGAATAACTAGTGCTAATTGTAACGGGGACCGTTACAGATGTTCCCCAAACGCTCCCCAACTCCCTTTTGGTGCCATATTCCCTGTAAGCTTCATTAAATAAGACAAACTCTATGCATTTGAGACTTTAACAATTTTTACCCAGAAGTGTACCAAGTTCATTCAAATTTTAGCATTGCATGCGTGCGCATGTGAATGCATGTTCATAATGACCATATCATCTTGTCTACACAATCTACACTAAATAACAAAGTATTTAATCCAAATGTTTCTTAATCCCACCACGTTTGGTTGAAAACCAAGGGAGTAATAGCTGTTTAAAGTTTAAGCCAATCAGATTGCAGCACACGTACATGCGCGTGTATGCATGGGCATGGTGACCATACCATCTTGTAGAAGTCCATTATATCTATCTATGTTCCAAACCCCATCCTGTTTGGTTGAAAACCAAGGGAGTTATAGCTATTAAAAGTTTCAGCCAATCAGATTGCAGCACACATGCATGCACGTGTTTCCATGATAATTGCTATATATCATATTGTACGATATCCTAATGCATGGCTATGTTTAAAATTTCAAAGGATTTCCTCAAAAAACAAGCAAGATATTGAGACTTTAGTTTCAGCCAATCAGAGCAAAGCACACGTGCATGCGCGTGAGATCTTGCTTTTTTGACCATGTCACCTTGTCTATGCTTCTAATATATACTTCTAATATGAGTTTTAAAGCATATCATCAATAACTTAAATAGTTACGTCTGTATCAATTATATTTCTCGTGTTGCACGTGCGAGCTCTTGCAAGCACACGTGCATGAACATGCTTTCATGATAATTCTTATATTACAGGCTGTAGATCTCCCTAATGTATGACTATGTTCAAAATTTCAAATGATTTTATCAAAAAACAAGAAAGATATTGAGACTTTAGTTTCAGCCAATCAGAGCAAAGCGCACGTGCATGCGCGTGAGATCTTGCTATTTTGACCATGTCATCTTCTGCATACTACTAATATATCCTTACATTATGAGTTTCAAAACATTTTGTTAAAAAATAGAAAAGTTACGGTTTTATCCATTATATATTGGTCATTTCAAGTTTTGCACGTGCGCGCTCTTGCAAGCACGTGCGCGCAAAATGACCTTGATTCCGCAAATCTACATAACATGTCTACTGACCCTAAAAACATCTCACCTAAATCGGATGTGTAGTTTACAAGATCATTCGCGGACAAAATTTTCCCGAGAAGAAAAATAATAATAACTAGTGCTAATTGTAACGGGAACCGTTACAGATGTTCCCCAAACGCTCCCCAACTCCCCTCTCGTGCCATATTCCCTGTAAGTTTCATTAAAGAAGGCAAAATCTATGCATTTAAGACGTAAACAACGTTTTTCCAAAAGTATACCAAGTATTTCAAATTTAAGCAATGCAGGCGTGTGCATGTGATTGCATGAGCGTAATGACGATATCATCTTGGCTACACTATTTTACTCATTTGCACGTGCATGATGACCATACCTTCTTGTAGGAGTCCATTATGTCTGTCTATGTTCTTAATCCCATCCTGACTGGTTGAAAAACAAGGGAGTTATAGCCATTTAAAGTTTAAGCCAATCAGATTGCAGCGCACGTGCATGCGCGTATTTTCATGACAATCATTATATATCATATTGTAGGACATCTTAAAGTATGCTTATGTTTTAAATTTCAAAGCATTTTGTAAAAAAACAGAAAAGATATTGAGATTTTTGTTTCAGCCAATCAGAGCAAAGCGCACGTGCACGCACATGCATGCATGTGAATGGTGACCATACCATCCTGTAGGAGTCCTTTATGTCTATCTATGTTGTAAATCCCATGCTGTTTGGTTGAAAACCAAGGGAGTTATACTCATTTAAAGTTTCAGCCAATCAGATTGCAGCGCACGCGCATGCGCGTGATTTCATGAAAAATTTTATATATCATATTGTAGTACATCTTTATGCATGTCTATGTTAGAAATTTCAAAGCATTTCATCATAAAACAAAAAAGATATTGAGATTTCTGTTTCAGCCAATCAGAGCAAAGCGCACGTGCATGCGCGTGAGTTCATGCAAATTTGACCATGTCATCTTATCTATACAACTTATATATCTTTATATAATGAGTTTCAAAACATTTTATCAAAAAATATAAAAGTTACAACCATATTTAATAAATTAGTCATTTTACTCATTGCACGCGCCCGCACGTGCATGCGAATGCACGCAAAATGACCTTCGTTCGGCACATCTACACAACATGCCTACTAACCCTAAAAAGGTTTTAACTTAGTTTGGTGAACAGTTTCTGAGAACACTTCCGGACAAAAAAGTACCGGAGAAGAAATAAGAAGAAAAAAGAATAATAATAATAATAATAATAATAATAAGAAACAGAGTAAAAACAATATGTTCCCCAACTTCGTTTGGGGAACATAATAAGAAACAGAGTAAAAACAATATGTTCCCCAACTTCGTTTGGGGAACATAACTAGTGCTAATTGTAACGGGAACCGTTACAGATGTTCCCCAAACGCTCCCCATTTCCCTTTTGTTGCCTTATTCCCTGTAAGCTTGATTAAATAAGACAAACGCGATACATTTAAGACTTTAACAAAGTTTTACCAGAAGTATTCAATTTAAGCATTGCATGCATGCGCATTTGAATGCATGTGCGTAATGACCATATCATTTTGTCTACACTATTGATATATTTTAATATACTAAATATTACAGCATTTAATCCAAAAATATGTTGAATCTAGTGTATTTGGAATTTTACTCATTTCACGTGCACGCACGTGCATGCATGTGCATGATGACCATTCCCTGCTGTAGGAGTCTATAATATCTATCTATGTTCTGAATCCCATCCTGTTTGGTTGAAAATCAAGGGAGTTATAGCCATTTAAAGTTTCAGCCAATCAGATTGCAGCGCACGTGCATGCGCGTGACTTGATTAAAATTACTATATATCATATTGTAGGATATCCTAAAGCATGCCTTTGTTTTAAATTTCAAAGCATTTCGTCAAAAAACAAAAAAGATATTGAGATTTTTGTTTCAGCCAATCAGAGCGAAGCGCACGTTCATGCACGTGCAAGTATGTTCATGATGACTATACCTTCTTCTAGGAGTCCATTATGTTTGTCTACGTTCTAAATCCCGTGCTGTTTGGTTGAAAAACACGGGAGTTATAGCCATTTAAAGTTTCAGCCAATCAGATTGCAGCGCACGTGCATGCGCGTGATTTGATGAAAATTCTTATATACCATATTGTAGAATATCCTAAAGCATGCCTATGTTTTAAATTTCAAAGCATTTCGTCAAAAAACAGAGAAGATATTGAGATTTTTGTTTCAGCCAATCAGAGCAAAGCGCACGTGCATGCGCGTGAGTTCGTGCGAATTTGACAGTATCACATTATCTACACTACTAATCTATCCTTATATAATGAGTTTCAAATCATTTCATCAAAAAATGTAAAAGTTATAGCTATATTAAGTATATCAGTCAATTCACTCATTTCACGCGCACGCACGTGCATGCGTATGCGCGCAAAATGACCTTCGTTCCGCACACCTACACTACACACCTATTAACCCTAAAAAGGTTTTAGCTCAGTTGGGTGAACAGTTTCTGAGAACACTCGCGGACAAAAAAGTACCGGAGAACAAATAAGAAAAAAAATAATAATAATAATAATAACTAGATGAGATCTCGTTGCGAGCAACGAGAGGTCTTCCGTCCGATTCTGAATTAAAAACACCAAAAATTGAGATGAAAAAGTGATTAAAAAAAAATCGGATATTCGGGGGAGCGAACCCGGGTCGCCCGCGTGACAATCCAACGCGCTACGTATTCAGCCATTGAAAACACCGCTTCAAATATTTAAATGCAAATATCTCGAGATTGTCCTTTTCAATTCTTAAACAAATTACATATTTCTCATTCGCATCAGAGTCACTTTTAAGATAATTAAAATCGTAGAAAAACATTTGAAAACAAAAAAAATGAAAAAATGCACTTTTTAATTTCGCTTCCGGTAGCGACCGGAAGCACCGACGACGAAGGAAATTGGGCTTACGCACATCTAATAACCATACCCTATGCTCTTAGATAAGTCTCCAGTTCATATTCTCAGCTATTTTCGATAAAAGTGCGCGACAAAATCGCATTTTAAAATCAGGAAACTGGCCATAACTTGGCACCAAAAGCGAATTATCAAATTTCCTCCCAGATGTATCAAGTTCATATTGATGCGCATAGTTTCTGATAATTTCATTGAAATCCATTGAATGGTTGCTGAGAAATCGCGTGCACAAAATTTTGGAAAAAAAATAAGAAAAATAATAAGAAACAGTAGAATAACTATAAGGTCTTCCGTGAAGACGGAAGACCTTAATAAGAAACAGAGTAAAAACAATATGTTCCCAAACTCCGTTTGGGGAACATAATAATAATAAGAAACAGAGTAAAAACAATATGTTCCCCAACTTCGTTTGGGGAACATAATAAGAAACAGAGTAAAAACAATATGTTCCCCAACTTCGTTTGGGGAACATAATAAGAAACAGAGTAAAAACAATATGTTCCCCAACTTCGTTTGGGGAACATAATTATGCATGATCAGGACTTACGACTGACAATGGAAGAAATATCTGCGTGTGTGCGCACCGCAGCACTGTTAAGGCTTACTATGAGAAATCAACGGAAAATAGAAGTGCAAAAACGGGAATTGTTTTTAAAACTGATTTTATTTTTATTCAGCTGTTCTATTATCACAGAACTTAAATACTTATGGAAATAGCATAGTATAACCTACTCTGTACTGTATGGAGTTTGGTCCCATCGATGGACAGTCACGTGATGAATGCATAGTAGGTACACGGAATGTAGGTCAATAACAAATTTCAATATCGCAAGGGCATACCCTAGTTGAAATTAAAAATTCAAACTATAAATTGTTTCTGCATACTTAGTACTTTCTGGAAAGTGCTGCTGCTTTGAATAGTATTCGCGTTTTAATAGTTATAATTTCAAGTAAATAGGCTAATGTCGAAATATGTTTGACTTTTACCAAATATTTTGTGTACTTATGAAGTCATGCTCTCGATTTAAAGAAAGCAGCAGCACTTTTCAAGTTAAGGAACATATCCTTTATTTATATTTAAAAAATGGTCAAGATTTATTTAGTGTATGCCCTTGCGAAAAAGCGATTTTATGAGGCACCTCGATGTAAAATATACCTAACCTGAACATTAAAACACGACAGAATTATTTAGATACATTCTCTCGATAGTTGATGAATAATCGCACTTAACTAAGGATATACATTGGTATTAATAGCCTATTAAAAACCTGTAAATAATATTCTGTTTTATAATATAACGCATTTTTTATTGTTAAAAAATTCCCAAATGTGCCTCTCACAGTACATGAAATACGTCATTTTTACCAAAATGACGTCATGATTGACAAGTTCATCGAGATCAGTGATTTGTTTAAAACTAGCTGTATGGGATTTAACTAGCGACTTTTGTTAATGCATTGGTAAGTCTTATTGTTTATAATGCTAATACAGATTAAAGTTGCAAATTATTTCATTTTCGGGTAATATGATGAATGCATAAAAGTCATATTTTTGTGTGACGTCACAGTAAAGTTTTTCCCGTATAAATTAGGCCTCGCCCCCTTTTTCTAGCCTTAACAGTGCTGCGACTTAAAGTGAAGAAATAAGGTGCTTGCTTTTTTTTAAATTTCGTTTTTAAATTCTGCAAATTTCTGATGGACATTTTTAAAGACAATTATAATTCAGGGCCCGGTAACATACTAAATGTAACCGGGCCCAGTGAATTATAATATTGGATATTGTTGGGCTTTAAATGTCAAGTATCATTTTTAAGATGTAGATTTAACTTTATGATAAAATTTAGTTTTATGTCTATCTTTTCCATGCTTTATAGATTTTAATTGACAAATAAAAATATTATTTCTAGGCAGTCCTAACAATATTGTTATATGCTTCGTTCCAGTTTTGCTCATCCTAAGCCAGTATCACACTGATGTTGGCCGTTACATATTCTCTGCAATATTCCCCATCCAACTGTATCCTCATCGAAACTAAATATTTCATTGTTACTCTTCACATCCATTCTGTACAAAGAACGATGCATTACTTGATCGGGCCTCGAGGTTATAGAGGCTTTTGAGTAGATTTTTGTCTGTATCTTTATTTCTAGAACTGTGTATCATGTTTTAGTTTAAAAGGCAAATGGGTACCCGGGTATATATGTTTTATATATAAATCATGACCAAACAGCTAAGTCTTAAAGATGCGATATCGGTTAATTATTTCACAGTATTCACTGCCGATCCAAGTTACGTGGTTATGGCAGAAATGATGTGGAGTAATTTGGCCGAATCTTGATGTCATGAACGATAAGAATTGCACAAAGGTCAACCTCCTGTCCTGAACCCTCTGTGTGTGTGTGTGTGTGGGGGGGGGGGGGGTATTTACACAGGTATTTGCCTTTATGTATACTCTTCCTTATACCATAGTACATGTACATAGCGAAGAAGCATGACAATTTTTATCCTAGCCAGCTGATCCCGAGGATCCAAAACATTGCATCAACCATTCATAGATGGATTCATTGCCTAATGCTTAGAATGAGAGAAGGGTTTGAAGAAGAACATACTATAAGGATCTTTAATTCTGAAAATCGATCCAGTATTTTGTTTCTAGGTCCATCTATAATCTTCTTTCTATCAAAAACATTTTTAATTTTAGACAGACCCATGGGAAGCAATTTCAGTTTGGGGTGCACAGCCAAATATTTTCAATTGGGGGCAATATCAATTACCAAAAATTCCCTAACAAGCAGAAAAAAGGTCATCGGAGATTTAAATTGAGCGACATGAGCATAATATAGTAGCTATGTTCTCTATAGTAATACTACATTTTTTTCTGTAGTATATACTAGCTATGTTTTCTATATTATAATACTAGTATATCTGTAAAATTATGGGGGGGGGTTAAATTGAGGGACACGAGCTTATAGTAGCTATGTTTTCTATATTATACTATATATCGGTAAAATTATGTAGGTGGGTGTGTGCACCCCCCCCCCCCTTGTTCCTTCATGCACGTTAGAAGCGGGTTTTTTTCTATTATTATTTTTTTTTTAATTTGATCAAAGATAACTCTATCTATAAATGTTGTTATTCGCGTGTCTTATGTTAATAAACAATGTATATAAATTATCCTCCACATCACAAGTAAATGAACAATACCCTTATTCATGTTATTTTATCACGGGGAAAGAACTTGTGGTAATATAACCAATACATGCAATAGTGGCGGGGAGTCTCGTTTGGCATCACTGAATTTAGTTGATTGCAAAATCCTGCAAAACTTTAACAAAACTATTAACTATTATAAATTCAATTAAATTAAAAAATAGATAATGTATAATGTTTAAGTTGTTGCAAAAAAAAAACAAAAAAAAAAAACAAAAAAAAAACAAAAAAAAACAACATTTTCCCTCATTTGTCGCAAACCACAGGTTTTGAGTCCGCGGGCTTCCTCAAAGCTTAGATTCTTTGATAATAGGGTGAATCGATACGAATATCACCAGTGGGTTACCGACGATGATTTCCCCCCTGATCTGTGTCCGAACAGATTTTACATCGGGCTCGAGGTTCAAGCTTGAAACACAGGCGCGCGGAAAAGAAACTGAAACATCAAGTTCAACTAGGCCTAGGCCTAATCTGAGTCCCATCTGAGTCTACGTTGGACCTGCCTTACGCTACAGGTAGAAGTACATATTCAGTAGAAAATGTTGTGTTTGCCTGTGACTCTTTTACGGTTTTCTAAACTCAACATTACATGCACTATGCACAGGACTTGAATGTCTTACTATTGAAAAGCTGTAGGATTCTGATTTCTTTCACAGTGGAATCCAAATGATTAGCATGGAACCATGATAAAAATTACTCGATGAACATCATTCTTTTGGATATTTGTGATGCCTACTTAAAGATTGGTCAGTGTCTTAGAATTATACAAGAGTAAACACTGGATTTTATGAATGTCCTTACCCTATACTCATAAATGACATTTTTGATTTTTTTTCCTTAGATAAATCATGCATAGGGGCCTATTAGTGCGAAATATCGACGTTTTCCTGGCTTTTTCACGATTTAGATATTTAACATGCCAGGAAAACATCAGAACTGGTGCCATTACGATACTGGTTATTTCCCCGTCTCCAACTGGAACTTATTTTGATACTAAATTAAATGCTGAACTTACAATGTATCAGTAGCACAATGCCTCTAGTACCCACCAATATTGATAAAAAGAAAATATCACTCCAACATTCAATACAGATCTTGCAAGATTTTGAAATGCTCAACTGTCTGATAAAATGTTTTCACTGTGGGGCATATTTTATAAACTAAAAATAAAAAACGATGTTGTTGACTACTAAAGCCATAATGTACCATTGATAAGTTTTGAATTAAGGATTTATTTCGATTTGCAAGTATCGAAAATCAACCCGAGAATGCTGCCTCCAGGTGGAGGCTACGAATTTCCAGTTTTCATAATGGCTTCTGTTCTGGCATTTTCCTGGCATGTTAAATATCTAAATCGTGAAAAAGCCTGGAAAACATCAGATATTTCGGACAAAGGGGCTTATATGGTAACAGTTTCCCGATTTTATCACTCTAAAACATGTTTAATTTTAGGCGAATTAAAAGGAGATGTCTGACGCGAGCCCACAGACTCGTTTACAGAAGAGTTTGGTCAGTCGTCGCCAGTTTCTTCTGTCTGGACTGGAGGAATCGGAGAAACGGGAGCTGGCGGAGAAGATTTCCAGACTTAGTGGAGTGTATCTGGAGTCCGAGGTTTCTCATTATGTCTCTCCTTCAGTTCAGTCATTATATCACTCCTTAATTTTAGTACAAGTCCCAACATCATTCCCAAATTATTTTTTATTATAAAAGATTTGCTTTAAAATCTGGACTTCATTGAAATAATGTGTCTTTTTTCAAAGATCGTATAAAAATTGCTTAGCATTTTGAAGTAGTTAGAATATACTGAAGTTCAATTCATAAAATATGAATGGTATTTAGCTGCATTAATATAACACAGAACCGATGTGTATCTCTTTAAATCCTAATCATCATGCTTTAGAATCAGGCCATTATGAACATACACAGATTTATTGTATGATATTTCTGCTGTTGTAGAATTTTAAGCCGGCATGTACCCATTTAGTCTGTGGTCGACTTTCCCGCAGTGAGAAGTTTCTGTGTGCCTGTGCTATGGGGATCTGGGTTCTCCACCCTCGATACATCATAGACTCCGCAGAGAAAGGGGAGTGGCTGAGAGAGGAAGACTTTGAGTGGGTTAATTTCTCCACTGGTATCTCACTGGAAATGGCTAATGCAGCGCGTCGATGGAGATTTAATGTGGAGGCTTTCAGGTCATTTCCATTTTCAGGATGGAAAGCAGCAGTGATTGTCCGAGGGTCAAGGAAAAGCTCTATCTATGCCAGGTTTAAAAATACATACTTCTGCAAGATCGTAGAATGAATAATTTTTAGTTCTTAATTATAAGCAGTTGTTTATAGTATTCATATTAACTTAGCTGTTTTTGAATAGACTTTTTATGTAACTTTTTCTGTTGACTTGACAGACTGCTATCCTGTGGTGGTGCGGAGGTCTACAAGTTGTCCTTGCCTGTGGGGAATAGAAGCCGGGTAGCTAACATTCTAACTTACGTTTTTGTTGGAGAGCGCAACATACAAGATGCTCTTCATTTGATTGAATACGGCATCCTTTGTCTGCGTCCAGAGTTTATTGGTGATTACATATTACAGGTAGGCCATTGTGATTACATATTACAGGTAGGTCATAGGTGATTACATATTACAGGTAGGCCATTGTGATTACATATTACAGGTAGGTCATTAGTGATTACATATTACAGGTAGGTCCTTAGTGATTACATATTACAGGTAGGTCATTGGTGATTACTTATTACAGGTATTGGTGATTACTTATTACGTTGATTACATATTACAGGTAGGTCATTGATGAATACATATTACAGGTAGGTCAATGGTGATTACTTATTACAGGTAGGTCAGTGGTGATTACTTATTACAGGTAGGTCATAGGTGATTACATATTACATTTAGCTCATTAGTGATTACATATTACACATATATATCAGGTAGGTCATTATTGATTACATATTACATTTAGGTCAGGTGATTACCTATAGGTAGCTCATTAGTGATTACATATTACAGGTTGGTCATAGGTGATTACATATTACATAGGTCATTGTTGATTACATATTACAGGACATTTCATTAAAGGTCATTGGTGATTGATAGGTAGGTCATTAGTGATTACATATTGCATAGGTGATTTATACATGCTTATTAGTGATTACTTGTATTGTATAAATTTTGTTGATTCTCAGGTAGGTCACAGGTGATTACATTATGACCCTATTAAACTGACATTTCAAAAAGGAAGATTTGTATTGCTATTGTATATATTTTGTGTTCTCAATTATGCCTTAGACAAGGATGCAGGATCCCCCTCCAGACCCTCTAGATTACCTTATAAAGCCAGTCGCCAGTCCTTGTAAAAGAGATCTCAGTAGCGTGGATCTGGACAACAGTTTGATGGACATTCAACTCAGCCAGTCCACCTCCCTCCTGTCTACCCCGTCCTCTCAGTTGCTGGGGTCCCTTGATACTGCGTCACGGGGGTCAGAAAGTAACACACCACAGGGGTCAGCCTGTAACACCCCCCGGGGATCAGCATGTAACACCCCCCAGAAGTGGTCAGATCTACAGAACAACAGAGTCCCTAACTCTCCACTTGTACCGACAGATTTCTCCATGAGAGTAGATGCTCCCTGTTCCTCATCTGTACCAGATTTAACACAGAGAAAAAGTAAGGGTCAATGGTAGTGTGACAGTGATAACCTGATAACCATACGAAGTAGAAATCTGTTTAAGCCAATGAATTTGTCTATGACTTGTACTTATCATCTGGTCAGAGACCAGAAGAGCCAGTGATAAGATGCCTTGTCTGTCTCTAAACAAAGAAATTTAAAAATGCTACTTCTCCTGGAATTTAAATCAATTTCAATAAAACTTGGTACACAATTAGACTACACAAAAATGCATCTCCTTTTCTGAAACAGTTGGATCTGATACCAAATAGTAGAGCTACAGTCTTGTCTCTACTACTATTAAATCTGGTTTAAGTATAAATCAGTAGAGCTACAGTCTCCTCATTTTTGTTTGGTATAAGTGTAAATCTAGAGCTACAGTCTTGTCATTTCTGTTTGGTATAAGTGTAAATCAGTAGAGGTACAGTCTCCTTATTTCTGTTTGGTGATATATATATGTAAATCAGTAGAGCTACAGTCTTGTCATTTATGTTTGGTATAAGTGTAAATCAGTAGGGGTACAGCCTTGTCATTTCTTTTTCCTTTAGGTCAGAAGAGGAAGATGATGGACGACTTGGATAATGCTGTACATCAACTCAAGAAGGTCAAGGTAGAGGCATTTACCTTAATTCTGCCTGCATGCAATTGTAAAATTAATGTATTTGGGAATTTATCTTTAAACATTTTCGTTATCCTGAGTGTCTTGAAGACAAACTTCATGCAGTGTTTTTGTGAATGGTCTGTTTTCTAGAACTCATTTCACTCATTTACATGTAACTGTGATCCTAAGTGGGAATGAGTTGATCATAGAAACACTTGTGCTGCTCAGGTGACCATCAAGATGTGCGGGCACCTTGTTGGTATCGTTTATTATGCTACTTTTCATCCTACAGGTAGCACATCAAGGGGATTTATGGCATTCTTCTGTGTTTACAGGATTGTCAGCGGAAAACAAACAGGTACGATAATTTACTAGAACTGTAAACGGTAAACACCGAGAAACTTAGCCAAACATTAGAGTTCAGAAAAGGGAGATAACTGTTGAGTTTTTAATTTTGTGTTTACAGGAGGTAGAAGTCGCCTCCCCTTTCTCAGAGAACCTAGCTGGGATGATCATGGCTTGTTTTGAGGAGGAGAGTAATGACCTGGAGTTCTTCCTGTCTGGGCTGGACCTGGTGATGTCCAGTATATCGGACCGACAGTTCCCAACAGACAATATCATCAGAACTATTGTCAGGGGACTGATAAAGGACAGGGGATCAAAGGTAGGATGTTATCCTCTGAAAATAGGCTTGCTCTTGGGGAACTGAAATCTTGTGATGAACATGTACGAGGGTTGTCCCAAAATTCCGTAGACAAGCGTTGTTTTGTAGGAACCCTATGTCATACATTAATGAAACTTCGTATATAGATTAAACAAACACTTTCTAATAAATTTGTAGACAAATATGGAGTAACTACACAAATTATTCCAAATTAAAAGACACATTTCATTTTCTGGTGTAGGTAGGTGGCGCAATACCCAAATGTTGCAATTAAAATCTGGTATATTATATTTAAAACACTACGGAAAAGTAATTACTAACCATATTTTTTCTTAATGGAAATTCTTAATATTGTTTTATTAACTATACTTCCTCAAATTTTGGTGTTTATTCTTTGATAAATATGAATTTTATAACGTTTTGTATACATGGAGATGAAATCTGAATTTTAGAAAAATGGTGGCTGCGTTGGCCCAGGCGGCGCACTGGACTATGATCAAGTGTTTTGATCCTGATTTCACTTTTACAGAAATGTACCAGTCATAGATGTTTGGTAGACAAGGAAACTTTTTTCTCGTCCTTAGTATTCAAAATGACTAAAACGGTTTCTCTATGTTTATGTGAATAACAGTGACTGAAATAAAAGACAGGGCTAAGAAATGGGCAAGAGTTCCATTGTGCAAATCCATTAGAGAAAACAGAGGAAGAGCCCGTAGAAATATAGCGTTTTCAAATTATTATTATTTCATACCTGTACATGCATATACTTTGTTTACATATTTTAATGTTTCATCATATCATAGTAATTAAGATATGTTACATTTATAACTATAACGGTTTCGTTTAATTCAAGACTGAGATACTGGTAATTGAAATATTTCCTCAAAAAATCTGAACCGTTGACATTTGTATTTTTTGACGTTGCAGATTGCTCCGGGTGTTAGAGAACTATATCACTTTAAATGTTATTACTCGAAAAGTTTTCAGGAAAACATGATAAAACTTCGTAATTTATCTGCCAAAAACACGCTTTATCCACCCGAAAATTTTATAAAGATACGTTAATTTCTTTCAAAAATATGAGCTCAGTCTACGAAATTTTGGGACAACCCTCATACTTTACATATTATTTTTTTTTATTAGAGCCCCCAAACTGAGTTGATCCAGTATCGCTGTTACAACGTCCTGATGAAAATCCTCTCTCTACACCCACCCACCACCCCCACGACCACCGAGCTTTACCGGGCAGCATACACAGATACTCAGGATACCACACAGACCCAGGGCACAGTGTTCAGGTAATGGCACCTGTCATCTCCTGTTTGATGAAATGTCAATACTGTATACAGGGAAATTTTCGCCCCCGTTTTATTTTCGCCCCTTTCGCCCTCGTTGGAAGTGGGCGAATTTAAAACGGGGCGAATTCAAATTAAATAGTATAGTATCTTTTACAAAAATCTTTCTGGGCGAATTTAAAACGGGGCAAACTTGTTTCCAAATGTGAAAGGGCGAAAATAACACGGGGCGAAAATAACCCTGTATACAGTATTCTATTATTGATCAATATTTCCTGATTCATTGATATTTAACAATTTAAGTGCAAATTTATACATTTTAGTGTCATGTTTTGATAGAATAAGTGGTAAGAGATGAATCAGTTGGTTTTAAAAACCATTCCTCTGTTCACAGCTCTTTTCTCCGGAGACTGGCTGACACAGATAGTACAACTTTTCCAAAAGGCCATGTTCTGCTACTGAGGTTTATTGTAGCGGCCCTGGAAGTCAATCTCCAGCATTATTTGGACAGGTATATATATTTCTACTGAGGTTTATTGTAGCATCCCTAGAAGTCAACCTCCAGCATTATTTGGACTGGTGTGAATCTTTACCCTGATTTTAGCTCACCTTAATGAAGTTAGGGGTGGGGAGTGTATGTGATACAGTCAGTGTTGGCACTCAGGTTAAAAGTTTTTGGAGCAGTTTTCTTTTCAAGTACTTCTATGCTTTACATAATTAGAGATCCGTGAAGGATGCTTCTAGTATGTTTCATTGTACCTGTCAAGGTTTCAGATGTTGCAATTTCAGCAAAGTATGACGAGATTGATTTTTTAGGTCACCTGAGTAAACTCAGGTGACCTATTGCTATCTGTTTTTGTCCGTCGTCGTTCGTCGTTCGTCGTGCGTTAACATTTGAACATTTTTAACTTCCTCTCTGAAACCACAACCAATTTCAACCAAATTTGGCATATAGCATCTATGGGTGAAGGGGAACAAAAATTATGAAGTTCATGGTCCCTGCCCCCCTGGGGCCTGGGGGTAGGGCAAAAACCACTAAAATCAGTGCAATCTTTAAAAATCTTCTTCTTTACTCCTGGACATCAAGCAGTCAAACTGTTTGTATGATTGTAATCAGCATTGAGTCCTCTACCAAAATTGTGAAATTCATGGCCCCAGGGTCAGGGGTTCTAGTGCTAGGGCGGGTCTAAACAGGTTATATAGTGAAAATGCATTATTAGGGCCCCGCAAGGATTTGCGGGTGCCCTATAGTAATCACTCTGTCTGTCCGTCTGTCTGTCTGTCTGTCTGTCTGTCCATCTGTCACTCTTCCGTCCACAAATTTTCAGTTTTTTTCTAATAACTTTTTTTATGGTTGCCCAATCAAGTTCAAATTTGGTATGGTAGTTCAGTAGGCAGAAATACATATTTTGATGTTAAGTTTGGTTCTCTATGTCTTCTGGTTTAGAGCTGGGGTAGTGGGGTAGATTCCTTAACTATGCATAAGAATGAATGGGCAACTTTTTTTATGGTTGCCCAATCAAGTACAAATTTGGTATGGTAGTTCAGTAGGCAGAAATACATATTTTGATGCTAAGTTTGGTTCTCTATGTCCCCTGGTTTGGAGCTGGGGTGTTGGCGTAGATTCCTTAACTTTATATACGATAGCATTGGCAAAGATGGATAACTACTGAAGATGTTTCCATTGAAAAATGAATGCTGCTATGAGTCCCTTGGGATTAATTAGCTTTCCTCCAGAAGAAAATCCAGAGCATTATCTTTATCTGTCAAATTGAGATGAATTACCACCTCTGTCTGCAAATGAAGTTTGTTTTGAAGTTAAGTCAATTTGGAATGCTATGAACACTCTGAAATGTGGATTTAAATATAAATTTTTATAATTTATGTTTGTTTAATAGTTATGATTTCATTGCACTCTAATGACAAGAAATAGATTAAAGAAGATATTTTTATTTACTTTTTTCACTTAATGTTAATTCAATAATATTATTAATTTTTAGGATAGTAGTATAAAAACCCCATTCTATCATTAATACTGAAAATGTTCTTATTGTAACTTTAGAAGAAAATGATGAGAAAGGTACACTTAATCCCTTGGGATTAATTATCTAGCCTGCTGCAGAAAATTTAGTAGGCTTTTCTTTATCTGTCACTTTTAGATTAATGAAAACCTTTGTCTGCAACTGCTGTTTGTTTGAAGATAAGGTCAAGCCTTCATGATATTTGCATTCATTGAAGGCTGGCATTTTATATAATACAAGCTTCATAATTATTTAAATATAGATTCAATGTTAGGTTGTTCTTTACTGCTTAATGTAAATACAAGGATATTATTTTCAGGCTTTTGAATATTCATGAATTATCTTGAAATTTTAAGAATACAGTTGCTGTTGCTTATTCTTCGTACATTTTTTAATCATTCCGTAAGCTGCACCCTATTAATTCTACCCCATGGCGGGGCCCTTGCTGACTTGTCAGTTTTCTAGTTTCTTTAAAATTCTTCTTTTCTGCTCTTGGACGTTAAATAAACTAGCCAAGTGCATAGGTAAGTTGAAAATGACGGCCTTTTCCAAAATTGTGAAATTTATGGCCCCAGGGTCAGGGGTTCTAGTGCTAGGGCAGGGCTATATAGATTATATAGTGAAAATGCATAAATTCTTTGAAATTCTTCTTTTCTGTTTGTGGGCATTAAATAAACTAACCAAGTGCATAGTAATGTTGAATTAGACTGTCTCTTCTCAAATTGTGAATTTAATCCCCCCAGGATCAGGGGTTCTAGTGGTAGGGTGGGGCTATATAGATTATATTGTTAAATGCAATAATTCTTTGAAATTCTTCTTCTCTGCTCATGGGCATTAAATAAACTAACCAAGTGCATAGCTATGTTGAATAAGTTTGCCTCTTCCAAAATTGTGAATTTCATGGCCCCAGGGTCAGGAGTTCTAGTGTTAGGGCGGGGCTATATAGATTATTTAGTAAAAAATGAATTATTTCTTTGAAAATCTTCTTCTTTGCTCCTGAGTATTAAATAAAGTAGCCAAGTACAAAGTCATGTTGAATAAGGCTACCTCTTCCAAAATTGTGAATTTCAGGGTCCCTGGGTAAGGGCTTCTTGTGTTAGGGTGGGGCTCTAATAATTATATAGTGAAAATGCATGAATCCTTTGAAAATCTTTTCCTTTGTTGTTGGGTATAATGCCAAATGATCTTAGTATATATTTATGACAAAAAACCTGCTTCTTCCAAAAACCGTTAATTTCCTGGCCCCTGGAACAGAGGTACTTTGAGGGTGGTGGGGGGGTTACATAATCTGAAATAATTTAATCCTTTGAAATCTGCACTTTGGTATTAATCAACAGCAGTGTGACATCAAATTTTAAAAAATTTCTAAAATTTTGAAAGATATGGCCCCGGGGTCAATGGTTCCTGTGGGATGGGGAGCTAAACTGTCGACCAACCCTAACACAAGTAGCTCTAACCCAGGGCCCCTGAAATTCACTAAAAGTGGAAATGCATTTTCTCTGTGTTACTCTGATCTACCTCTGGGTATTAAGTAACCAAAATAAGCATGGTGAGTGCATAATTATGATAAGCAATGGTGCCTCTTTCAAAATCGTGAATTTCATGGCCTCTAGTTTAAAACATGAATCAAATTCAATTGTTGGAAAGTTGTCGCATGATACTCAGGTGACCTATAAGGCCCGTGGGCCTCTTGTTTGGAGCAGGTCTCATTTCCAATGAAATATAAGCCCTTTTTGACCAAACTGGCATGAATGATACATGTACATTAAAAGAAGCACACTACCAGGATTGCTTTCAGAGCTGGATCTGACCTACATTTTTCAGATGAGTGAGGTTAAGTTTTGGGAGGGCCTCATTTCCAAGTAACTAATCTTGTTGATTTCACTGCAGTTTTGCTATGAAATGTGACCTTACAGTTTACAATATTGATGTTTCTCTTGTCTTAAATTTCATATTTAACTCTTGAAATCCCAAGTCCAAGCATTTTGCTGGAATATCGGTACAGCAAAAATAAATTACAACTCGACAAACTTTGTCAATAAATCGCAATAAATGGGAGTATCGATATTATGCAGCTGTACAATTTAACATGACATGGCTACATTAAATTAATATCAACTATTTTATGAAAAATCTCTATATTTTGACTAGATAACATACATGATGTAGCTTTGAATATGAATATGTATGTGGACTATTTGTTTGCAGAATTGAGAAAGAGGAGATAAATATCCGTAAACTGAGGGGATGTATGTACGCTCAGATTTTATGGCCTGGCAGCACACTGTTGTCTGTCAGTGCCACGTGTAAGGACTTGGTTAAACTGTTTGGATTCTGTGTCACTGAAGATATGGATGACTCAATGAAGGTAAGGCTACCATCTTGATTTTAATATTTCTTAAAACATTCTTTCCAGTTAGTCAACTACATGATGAATAAATTGTTTTGTGACTTAATAATCACATGATGAATACATTATTTTATGACTTAATAAACTAACATTTCAGATAATTTTGAAATCACACATTGATACTTTTTTGAATTTAGGTCTTGTCCTTAAAAATACCCTGAGTTGGTGTTTGTATATTCGACAATCATTTTTTGAGAAAGATTTGTGACTTTGGTTCACATTATAGTTATGTAATATAATTACAGAGAGACCTGATAAAGCTGAGCACCAGCCTGATTTGTATGGCAGTACTTATTGCACAGTACGTAGAGACAGGTCAGAGGTTAAACTTACAGGAGCCAATCGTACCCAGCCATACAGCAGCCTCCTTACTGCACGAAGCGGTACGCCAAGTTCCAAGTAAGGTCATTCTTATGAAATTATCAGAGGGTGAAGTTCAATATCTTTGCTTAATACAAGGCTATATTAGGGTCCATATGTACAGTATTTAATAAACAGTTGAGGTTCAATAATCTGAACATTAATAATCAGTATCCAAACAAATTTTTTTGAGAATAGAATTTTTAGCACACCTGAGCCAAAGGCTCAAGTGAGCTTTTCTGATCACATTTTGTCTGGCTAGCTGTCTGTCTGTAAACTTTTCACATTTTCGACTTCTTGTCAAGAACCGATGGGTCAATTTACACTAAACTTGCCACATAGCATCCTTGGGTGAAGGGGATTCAAGTTTGTTTAAATGAAGGGCCACAAATCATAATTGGGAATTAATGAAAATTTGCTGGTATGTTTTAAAAATCTTCTTCTAAAGAACCACTGTGCCAGGAAAGATGAAACTTATGGGGAAACATCCTCAGGTAGTGTAGATTCAAGTTTGTTCAAATCATGACCCCCAGGATAGGGCGGTGCCACAATGGCCGACCAAAGTTTTACATAGAAATATATAGGAAAATTCTTTAAAAATTTTTTTCTCAAGAATAACAAAGCCATTGATCATATTTATATGGAAGCATCCTCAGGTAGTGTAGATTCAAGTTTGTTCAAATCATGAACCCTCGGGGGTAGGGCGGGGCCACAATGGCCGACCAAAGTTTTACATAGAAATATATAGGAAAATTCTTTAAAAATCTTGGTCTCAAGAATAACAAAGCCATAATTGATCATATTTATATGGAAGCATCCTCAGATAGTGTAGATTCAAGTTTGTTTATATCATGACTCCGGGGGGTAGGGCAGGGCCACAATGGCCAACCAAAGTTTTACATAGAAATATATAGGAAAATTCTTTAAAAATCTTGGTCTCAAGAATAACAAAGCCATAATTGATCATATTTATATGGAAGCATCCTCAGATAGTGTAGATTCAAGTTTGTTCAAATCATGACCCCGGGGGGTAGGGCGGGGCCACAATGGCCAACCAAAGTTTTACATAGAAATATATAGGAAAATTCTTTAAAAATCTTCTTCTCAAGAATAACAAAGCCATGATTGATCATATTTATATGGAAGCATCCTCAGATAGTGTAGATTCAAGTTTGTTCAAATCATGACCCCCAGGGGGGTAGGGCGGGCCACAATGGCCGACCAAAGTTTTACATAGAAATATATAGGAAAATTTCTTTAAAAATCCTCTTCTCAAGAATAACAAAGCCATAATTGATCATATTTATATGGAAGCATCCTCAGGTAGTGTAGATTCAAGTTTGTTCAAATCATGACCCCCAGGGGTAGGGCTTGACCAAAATGGCCAGCCAAAGTTTTACATAGAAATATGTAGGAGAATTCTTTAAAAATCTTCTTCTCAAGAATAGCAAAGCCATGATTGGTCATGGGACTACTTTTGGATTTGAACTTTTCAATAATAAACCAATTTCTGCTTTTTCCTAGCCACAGTGCTCAGGTGAGCGTTGTGGCCCAGGGACCTCTTGTTACAAATTATCTTTGGTTTGGATGATTTGATCAATTGCTTCTTTGATAATATGGTTTGACTATGAATACTTTTATTTGATTATTATAAAAATTATATTTCCGTTTGAACATATAGGCACTCTCAGGATAGAGTTATTAAGAACAATTCTTAGGAACCTGAGTCCTTCTTGGATTGCTGTTCATTTCTGCTGCTTACTTCTCAAAAATCTAGACGATTATCTTCTGCTGCAAGATCTTCCAGCGGAGGGCATAAGTCTGAAGGAAATTGTAAGCTGTTTCTAGATGTAATTTTGTGTCTTACTTTTGTTAAAAAAAAAGATAAAGTGAATGTTTGTAGTTCATGTTATGTAACAATTTTTTTCTGAATTTCAGGTCACAAAGTACTTCTTTCTGTTACCAAAACTTAACAGCAATCAAAGTAATCTAAGACAGAGTTCACATAAAAAGAGGAGTGTATCCAGGTCTGTTTATTATTTACATACATGAATCCTGTTCAAGAGCCAAAGCCACTTTGGGCATTATTAGGGCCCCGCAAGGATTTGCGGGTGCCCTATAGTAATCACTCTGTCCGTCCGTCTGTCTGTCTGTCTGTCTGTCTGTCCGTCTATCACTCTTCCGTCCACAAATTTTCTGTTTTTTTCTAATAACTTTTTTTTATGGTTGCCCAATCAAGTTCAAATTTGGTATGGTAGTTCAGTAGGCAGAAATACATATTTTGATGCTAAGTTTGGTTCTCTATGTCTTCTGGTTTGGAGCTGGGGTGGTTGGGTAGATTCCTTAACTATGCATAAGAATGAATGGGCAACTTTTTTTATGGCTGCCCTATCAAGTACAAATTTGGTATGATAGTTCAGTCATACATGTTAACTCTACCGATTTAGGCGGGAGTCTACCGCTTTTTTACTCCATCTCCCGCCTACCGATTTTATGTGTAAATCTACCGCTTTTCTACAAAAATTTCGTCTTAAGTAATTTTGGTTCGCTTGGGTATCCATTTTTGAAGCCACTCGTCATGAAATCTCGTTAGATATCGCGTGATTTGACCCGGAATCATACAAACGCTTTATTTGTACCGATGTGTACATAGATTTCAAGCACGTATTTGACAACGACAACAGCACAAAATTAGTGATTACATTGGTTACGATAAATTTCGTCGACATTACTGCCATGAAAAAGGAAATACAGCATTTTAGAATTGGATGAAAACCTTTGACATCGTCTATTAAACCACAGGAGCTCGCAATTTAATCAATAAAGTCAATAAAAATCACTCGATTGACCAAGCCATGAGACACATCTCTACTTTCGTTTTCGATCATCGCGGAAAATCCGATTTATTTAACGAAAGATAGGGACTAGTTTTTGATCTAGATTAAACTTTGTCATCATTTGTTGTGTTTGACAACTGAATGAATATTCAGAATTACTGCTTCTTGGCTATCTAAGCAAAGACAATTCTTCAAAAGGCTAAGTTAAGAAGCCAATCATAGCAAAATGATGAACATATTAAAAAAATATTTGAATATGTATAATTTATGTCAAACTTAACGTGTTTATGTCTATTTCTTTGCAATATATATTTAAGATTAATAATTGTATTTTCATTTAAAACCATAAATGTATATTACATGCAATATATCTTCATAAATCCAAGCGTAAAACAACGCGCGCAATGCTACCGCTTTCGTGGTCTGAATCTCCCTATTTTTCATCACAATAGGTTAACATGTATGGTTCAGTAGGCAGAAATACATATTTTGATGCTAAGTTTGGTTCTCTATGTCCCCTGGTTTGGAGCTGGGGTGGTGGGGTAGATTCCTTAACTTTATATACAAAAGCATTGGCAAAGAGAGATAACTGCTGAAGATGTTCCTATTGTAAAACTGAATGCTGCTATGAGTCCCTTGGGATTAATTAGCTTTCCTCCTGAAGAAATCCAGAGCATTATCTTTATCTGTCAAATTGAGATGAAATACCACCTCTGTCTGCAAATGAAGTTTGTTTTGATGTTAAGTCTATTTGGAATGCTATGAACACTCTGAAATGTGGATTTAAATATTATAATTTTTTATAATTTATATTTGTTAAATAGTTATGATTTCATTGAATTCTAATAACAAGAAATAGATTAAAGAAGATTTTTTTAACCATTTTTTGATTTACTTTTTTCACTTTATGTTAATTCAAGCATATTATTAATTTTTAGAATAGTTGTATAAAAACCCCATTCTATCATTAATACTGAAAAAGTTCTTATTGTACATTAGAAGAAAATGATGAGAGAGGTACAATTAATCCCTTGGGATTAATTATCTAGCCAGCTGCAGAAAATTTAGTAGGCTTTTCTTTATTCTGTCACTTTAAGATTAATGAAAACCTTTGTCTGCAACTGCTGTTTGTTTGAAGTTAAGGTCAAGCCTTCATGATATTTGCATTCATTGAAGGCTGGCATTTTATATAACACAAATTCTTCATAATTGTTTAAATATACATTAAGTTGTTCTTTACTGTCTAATGTAAGTACAAGGATATTATTTTCAGGTTTTTGAATATTCAGGAATTATCTTGAAATTTTAAGAATACAGTTGCTGTTGCTGTTGCTTATTCTTCGTACATTTTTAGCTCTTCTGAGCCAAAGGCTCAAAGAGCTAATGCTATGGCCATTTGTGCGGTGTGCGTCGTGCGGTGTGCGGTGTGCGTTAACTTTTTAGAATATGGGCCATAACTCAAGAACCCCTTGGCCAATCAGTGTCAAATTTGTCACAGGGTATCCTTGGCCCAAGGGCTACCATTTATACTAAAATAAGGGTTGGGACCCTGAATCAAGGGGAGATAATCAGGAAAACAAAACAAAAAGTACTCGTTGCTAAAAAATCTTCTTCTCCAGAACCACCAGGCAGATTTTCACCAAACTTACATACAAGGATCAGGATATGTTGAAGATTGAAAATTGTTCAAGGCATGACCCTGGGACAAAGGGCGTGGTCTCAAGGTCACTTTAAAGTTGACCTAAATTTACAATTAATAAAAATGTTCATATTTCGCTTTCTATAAGGACTAGGATCATCAAATCTTGTAAGTTGATGCATCTTAGGACTTCACATCATGTTAACTCAAAAGTAGGTCACGGTGACCTACTTTTTAAATTTTGCGGGCATTTGTTTTCAAATTGATTTAAAGGCATATTTTGGATACTTTAAGGCCTATGATCATCAAACTTAGTCAGTTGATGCATCTTGGGTCCTTGAACAACGTCAACTTAAAAGTAGGTCACCGTGACCTACTTTTTGAACTTCATGACTTATCCTTTTCAAAACATTTAATCCCATTATTTCAGGCACTGAAAGGGTTAGAAACATCAAATCTTGTAAGTTGCTGCATCATGGGACCTTAAAACGTATTTAAGAAAAAGTAGGTCATTGTGACCTACTTTTAGAATTTTGCAGGCATTTGTTTTCAAATTGTTTAAAAGGCATATTTTGATTACCTTCAAACCTATGATCATCAAACTTGGTCAGGAGATGCATCTTGGGACTCTGAAAAATGTCGACCAAAATGTAGGTCATAGTGACCTACTTTCGACATTTTATGGCTATATTTAAGTATCTTAGGTATTTATTGGCTTAGAATCATCAAACTTTGTGAGTTGATGCATCTTGGGTTTTCGAATAGTGACAACCAAAAATTAGGTCACAGTGACCTACTTTTGACATTTTATGGCTATATTTAAGTATCTCCGGTACTTATTGGCTTAGAATCATCAAACTTTGTCAGTTGATGCATCTTGGGTTTTCGGAGAATGTCAACCAAAAAGTAGGTCACGGTGACCTGTTTTTTGACATTTTATGGCTATATTTAAGTATCTCTAGTACTTATTGGTTTAGAATCATCATACTTTGTCAGTTGATGCATCTTTGGTTTTCGGAGAATAATGACCAAAAATTAGGTCATGGTGACCTACTTTTGAATATCTCAGGTATTTATTGGCTTAGAATTATCAAACTTGGTCGTCAGATGCATCTTGGGACTCTAAAAAATGTCAACTAAAATGTAGGTCACGATGACCTACTTTCGACATTTTATGGCTATATTTAAGTATTCTACGGTACTTATTGGCTTAGAATCATCAAACTTTGTCAGTAAATGCATCTTGGGTTTTCGGAGAATGTCGACCAAAAAGTAGGTCACGGTGACCTACTTTTTGACATTTTATGGCTATATCTATGTATCTCTAGTACATCGATTTAGAATCATCATACTTTGTCAGTTGATGCATCTTGGATTTTCGGAGAATGTCGACCTAAAAGTAGGTCATGGTGACCTACTTTTGAATATCTCAGGTATTTATTGGCTTAGAATTATCAAACTTGGTCAGCAGATGCATCTTGGGACTCTAAAAAATGTCAACCAAAATTAGGTCACGATGACCTACTTTCGACATTTGATGGCTATATTTAAGTATCTCTGGTACTTATTGGCTTAGAATCATCAAACTTTGTCAGTTGATGCATCTTGGGTTTTCTGAGAATGTTGACCAAAGAGTAGGTAAACAGTGACCTACTTTTGAATATCTCAGGTATTTATTGGCTTAGAATTATCAAACTTAGTTAGCAGATGCATCTTGGGACTCTGAAAAATGTCGACTAAAATGTAGGTCACAATGACCTATTTTCGACATTTTATGGGTATATTTATGTATCTTAGGTATTTATTGGCTTAGAATAATCAAACTTTGTCACTTGATGCATTTTGTGATTTCCAAGAATGTAGACCAAAAAGTAGTTCTAATTGGCTAAGAATCATAAAACTTTGTCAGGTGATGCAACTTGGGTCTTTAATAGGATACTTAGGGTTAGAGGCTTCAAATACAAGTGATAGGTTGTACAATTTATCAGAAGAGCGATTCAAGGCCCTTGGGCCTCTTGTTTATTTATTCCGTAAGCTGCACCCTATTAATTCTCCCCCATGGCGGGGCCCTTGCTGACTGGTCTGTTTTCTAGTTTGGTCCTGAGAATTTCTGAAAAATCAAAACCGCTCGGTCTAGGTTGCAAATGCAGTAATTATCACTTGGAGTGTTGGTGACCATGTATCTATTAATCGTGACGTAATTTCCCATCAAGTCAGTGCATTATGACGTCATAAAATGCGTCATTTTTCTCATATCCTGTAAATTCCTTTGAAAATCACCTAAAATTGAAGCGTTTTTTCAATATTTCGTATAGAGCACAACCTCTGATCCAAAATATGCAAATACATAATGAAAGCTCTGTTTCTGAAGATCATAAAACATGTTTTATTTTTTGGATTGTGGTCTATGCTCATATTTTAATTGTTTGCTGAAGGTAGTCAAATACGCATGTTTTCTGCAAATTTCAAGAACATTGTAATTTCTCAAACCTGTTTTCCAATTTGTGAATTCTCAAAAACAAAATTTTATAGAAAATTAAAGCACCAAGTGTCTACTTTATTTTGATATATGAAATGGGAAATAGGGTGATAGTTAAGTAACTGATATAAGTACAGGGCTATTTTATGTATAACATGGCTCTTGCTCTCTGTACTGATTGTTTTACATGATGGCCAGTGTATTGTTTCCAAACAAGCATTAAGACATTTACAGACAAATTATTTTCCTACTTTGTCACAGGTTAATATATAACTTAGGCCTTCAACAATATGATCCGATTTGATATATCTAAACAAGTACATTGTAAAAGAGGAATGTTTAAAACATATAGGTCACAGCAGGAGAGTAACACGAGAACGAGGAGATCGCTGCTGAAGGGGAGAGACAAGGAGAACGAAGGATTGGGTGAGGGAACCAGTACAACGTCAGCTGGGAAAAATGTCAACAAGAAGAACATTAAAGGTCAAGGACAGAAAATAAGTCAGCTTATGACCATTGAGATTTTGTATTGTATTGTCTGGAAGTCCATGTATTTAGAAAATCATAATAGAGATTAATTCACTTTTATAGTTTAAAGTAAGTTAAAGTAAGAAATGTTGCTAGAAATCATGACAAGATGTGCTGTTAGAAGTATATTTGGTATAGTTGTTCATTTTAGTTGTATCTTTGTTGTAGGAGAAACTCCTCTACAAGCAGCTTGTATTAAAAACGATCTGAAGAAGGTCAGGCAGCTTCTGAAGATTCCAGGTAGGCCAGCGTTTTGTTCTCTCTATGCAGTTGTTAAAACCTGGAAAAATTGGAATTTTTGGTACACTTTAGGCTATCTAAATTTAACCCTTTGTGTGCGGGAACCCAATATATTGGGTCTGACGTCACAGACGCTTGCGTGCGGGAACCCAATATGTTGGGTCTGAGTCTGAAATTAGCGCTTCGTCACATAAAATGTCGTATAAAACGTATAAATGAGCTGTGAATTATTCAAAATCTATCAAACTGTATTATACAACTACAACACATTGAAAAATGGTAATTAAGATGTGAAAATATGTGAATTGTTTGTGAAATTGTGATTTAAAGTGAAGGTGTTTGGCGTTTGTTACGATGAAAGTCAGTCCGCTATATTTGGAAACAGGGGAAAAACGCGCATGTAATAAATATCTACTGACTTGCTCAAATATAAAGGAAAATAAAGAAATAAATCCAAAAAATAGTTAATAATCAAGAATTCTAATAAATTTGTGTTAGTAGACTTAAAATTACTTAGAAATTTTCGATATTTTAGCAGAAAAACTCTGGTTAACTTGACTTGACCTTAACCTTGCGAAGTTCTTCCTGTTAAAACGAAAGTAGGATGCACATGCTACTGAACTTCAGTCTGAAGCATATCGAGAGCTTACATGGTCGGCAAAGTTTTATATTTTGGACATACGGTAGTTATTATTTGTTTATTTGGTGTTTTGTAAGTAGACATACATTACACCGTCTAAATGAAAACAATAATGCGCGAGATTGAACCTGGCAAGTCACAGACGTTTTTCTGTGCACGTTGTTTACATATGTAAATCAAGCTTTGCTTTGAAATAAAGGTTAACAAAAAATAATTTGAAGCATCTTGTTAATAAAAAGCATTTGTTTTTTTTTTAACAATAAATAAACAAATAAATAAGTAAACAATTTTTTTTTAAATCTAAAGACCCATTTCAAAAATGTTGAAAGATAAAAAAAAAAGGTTCCATCTAATAAAAGTAATAAATGTGGAGGACCTTGAACATTGTAGAAAATTTTCCAATGAGTTATTGCATTAATAAGTGAGTGAAAAAGAGATATATAGAGAATATATATCCATCAACATATTTTTGTGATCAAGCAAAATTAATTCATGATACACGTATTCGAAATATACACAATATGAATTTTATAATTGACAATCATGGAGTCAATTAAGTGGCCCTAATTACACCTAAAAATTCTGGTTTAAAGCTGCTTGATGTTCCATCTATTTGGGAAAACTTTCAAATATTTTTTTATAACAGTATATGATAAATTGTAAAATTTTTAGCACAGTTAAAAATAAACTTGATTTTTTCTATATAGTGTCTTCAAATGTAAGCTAGTTATCAGAAAAGATGCATTGATGCATTTGATCATGTGCATATACATGAAAATGGTAAAAAGTGATGAAAAAATTTTGAAGTGCTGATTTTCCCTGAAATGACTGTCATTTATGTAAACTGTGGTATTTGTTTTATTTCAGTAAGTGATAAAATACCATTTTTATTTCCTTGATGAGGATTATAATATAGACTCTCAATAATTTCAAAACCAAAATATGATCTGGGATCTTTGGTATCTTAGAGTTAGATTTCTTCAAGACATTTACATACTCTAGTTTGCATGGGACCTAATTAGTAAGTGAAAATAATTGGTATTACATATATCAGAATTTTTTTAAAACCAAGTTTAAGAAATTTTCTTTTTCTTTAAAATAGACTTTTGCCAGAAAAAAAGCATGTGGATTAAATTGCACATTTCCTCCACTTTTTATTTTTATTTTTATTAAAAACCAAAAACAGTGAGACTGCCCCAACCTATACATGCACACACAAAATTAAAAAATTCACTGGTTAAATAAATGGTAACTCTACAGTTTAAAATTAAGATGAATTGTCATTTTTGTAGGCATAAGAAGGAGATCAGAGTCTTTAGAATGAGTAATTTGTAAATTGTATGGACTTGCATGTACATCTGTTCAATAAATTACAATAAAGACTGGGTAATACAGCAAAACTCCTTTAGTACGAACACGAATATTGCGAATTTACAGATATAGCGAAGTCAATTTGGATACCCAACTAAATAAATTTAATTGATTTCTTATACAGTTATAACGAATTACAGATATTGTGAAGTAATTTCATAGGTCCCAGTGACTTCGTTATAACTGAGTTTTACTGTAGGAATTGTACTTCTCAAACTCAAAAGTACACACTGTACAAGTTTTCACCTACTAATATGTAATATGTCCTCTAGTTTACAAATTTATAAGGCCCAAGAAGCTTCTACATTCCATCCCTTCTAGATATGTAACAGTAAATGAATACAGAAAAAAGGCTATGATTTGCTGTGAGAATTTTTTTTCAATGATGGTGAAATTTTTTTTTTTTCAAAAATGCAAATTCCTGTACAATTACTTATCAACAAAGATTACATTTTGGTCTCCAAAGATATGTTTATAATATGAATAGTTACTAAGAATACAAAGAAATCCCATAGTGGAAATAAAATATAAATTTCATTACTGTATACAGGGTTATTTTCGCCCCGTGTTATTTTCGCCCTTTTGAACTTGTGAACAATTTTGCCCTGTTTTAAATTCACCCAGTCATAGTTCTGTTTAGGAAATTATGAGGTGTAATTTGAATTTTGCCCAATCAAGGAGAGGGTGAAAGGGGAAAAAAATAAAACAGGAGCAAAAATTTCCCTGTATACAGTATTAGGAATAATATTTTTTGTTGAAGTAAAAATTCAGGCACATTTAAAACTTGTGTAATAGGAAAGGAGAAAATGTATGGTAACTACGGTTGGACCAGGAATTAAACTCAGGAACCCTGCTTCACTAGTCAGGTGCTCTACCGAATGAGCTACCCAGGTTGATACCCATAGCACAACCATTACATATCCCTCCTTAAAGTTATCTTTATCCTTGCAGACACAACCCAAATTCTTATTAGCCCCTGACAGGACTTTCACTTGCAAATCCAGAGGGGTCAATAGCATCAAATATGTAACAAGGAAGGAGAAAATGCATGGCTGGACCGTGAATCTAAGAAGGGGCCCCTGCATCACCGGTCAGATGCTCTACTGACTGAGCTTACTTGGCCTATATCCATGACCCATACCATTAGACTTGCATAAACTTAAAAGTATTTCATAATATATTGATTGATATTATGGTACATATCTGTCAACCATCATTAACTAAAATCAATTGAAAAAAATCAAAACTGTTATTCACCAGTGTTCACATTGAACGAAGTCATTTTTGAAAACATTATAAATGACTGTTAAAGGTGCTTAAATTTCTAAAATTTAAAGTACTAGTTTTCCTGCTGGCAATTATTGTTGCCAGCCAGGAATAAAACTTCTAAAATAAATGCCACATATTTCTTACAGAGTGAGAAGTACTGTGGGAGGAAAGTTGACGAATATGTAAACTTTACAAATAACACGGAGAAATGCATTTTCTTCAATAAAAGCAAATTTTAAATTAAAAAAAAAAAGATTTGAGAATTACTAGAGTATATTTAGGGCTGTTAGATACCAGTCATTAGAAAATAAGACCTCTATATCTTAGTGTAAATGTTATTTTATTTTTTTTTTTTAATTTATTTAACATATTGACTGCTTTAATTTGAAAATGAATACTAGTAACAGCAATTAGTTCATTGTTGTGCCAATTTGCTCCAAGATTTCCCAACCTCGAAAACTGCATATTCTTTGAGGATCATACTTTCTTATATGATTGCCTATATTTCTTAAAATAATCACTGGTTTTATATTTACAGGCTAATTGAATCTTCAATTTATACTCTTTTTAGTTAAAATCTGAAAAAAATCCATTAACTTGAATCAGAATTCACTTAAACCTACATGAATATATCCCTTACTCAGATAAGTATACAATGACTTTTCACAATATAACGGTATATATAACATTGACTTTATCATTGAGTTATTGTTTAAATTAATTTTTTTTTTTTTGCATAATATTAAACTAAAATTGAATTTTTAAAGAGATTGATTTTTTTTTTCATCAAAGTGCAATATTTTCTCTGAAAAATATAGTTAAAATGCTAAGAAGTCATTTTAAAATAAATTTTTTGAAAATTTGGTTACCATGGCAACATAAAATATTAGATTTTAAAAAAAAATAGTATAGATTAAAAAACATAACATTTGCTATATATTTGCCAAATTTCAAGCCAATTGGGTGTCAACAATTTTAAATATTTGCATTTTAGTACACCATTGTGATAATTTTGTTGATATTACAAAACAACTCAGTCCTGAGGTTACAGCGCACGTAAAACAAGTCAGCACACAAAGGGTTAATTCCCTGGTTCTCAGGCCAATTTTCTCCAAAACAGATGCGGGAGGGCGGCATTTTATTTTTCATTTTATTGGCAATAAAGTAGATGAGGGAGGTATTTTTTTTAATTTTAATTTCCGAATTTTCTTAAACATAAAGATAATTTTTTTAATCACAGATATACTTTCCATTTCTGGTCAAAATTTCTGCTTTATCCATTGCTTAATAGCGTGTAAACATTGTAGGTAATGTCCTCGAATGTATTTTCAAACGAAGTAGCCAAAATCTCATTGTAAATGGCTACCGGAAGTGATATTTGAATACTAAACTACGAAACAAATGAGGTCGGAATTTTTTTTCCCGGATTGGTCTCCGCAATACCAACTTTTTATTTTATCAAAAATACAATAAAATCGGTAATGCCACAGGCACCTGACGTTACTTATTTTTCTTTTAATTAAAAAATATACACATACCTAATAATAAACAAGGTCCCCAACGGCGCCATCTTGAATTTTTGTAGGTCTGTCACATCAACTTGTATTTTCGTCTGAAACTCCGTCAAATAAATTCTCTGCAACCATATTCTTTCTGTGGCCAGTCTTTCGAGGTCTAAACTTACGGACAGTGCAACCAGAAGGGCACATCACACTTGCAAATATTAAAAATCCCTCGTCAAACTCGATCTACTGCTTCAACAATCCGAGAAATCGCCAAAGGGGGGCCGGAAGTTTACATACGATTTGAAATTCTTAGGGAAAGCCCTTTTTTGATTGGTCAATATATTTGTACGATTTATTTTTAAAAATAACCTGCGAAAGTTAGTATACTTCTTCCAAAAACAATAATTCAGACGATAATACAACGTAATATACATGTAAGAACATTCATTTTATATCTCTCAAAATAATTTCGATATAGTTTGATCAAAGCGATTATATTTTATAAATGTCGAAGATCGGTCTGATCATGCTAGCTGATCAACATGATCAATAAACATTTTCAAGACAAAATATTGAGTCGGGACTTAAATGCACTAAATATAATTAATAACACTGTCATTATTGATGCCCTGATTGAGCGTTATCCGTGGAGAAGATTGACTTATCTAAAATATGTACGCACGTGTGTGAGAGGGGGGGGGGGGGTCCACACTAAAATTATTCCAGGGAGTGTTGAGATCTGCAATTTTATGTATTGCAATAAAGTAGTGGCATGGCGACATTTTTATTTTTTTTCTTGGTGACAGATTATACATATAACGTTACATGATGCATATGCTAATATTTGATTTCATTATGCATATCCCCGAGCCTTTAATCAGTGTGCCCCCTTCCCTTTTTCAATTAAGCATATGCCAGGTATATATGTTACATAATGTATATATATAACTGGATGGTTTGCAGTCTTTTGTTTTCTGAAAACCATTCAATTAACTCTGGATGATTTGTTGATTTTTTTTTTCAAGCACCCCCCTCTTTTATTCAAGATTGTTTCAAACGCAACGATCGGTATAGATTAATACAGTATATTTTACAGGTATGTTTATAAGAAGTGTTTTATTTTTCCCATTTTGCATTTTTTTTTTTTTTCATTTCAATAATCGAAATATTTATTAAAATTCAAAGTAATTATAACACGCCGCTTTAGATCCACCACAAAACTGACAAATACGGAATTCCCATTAGCATATTGATGTAAACTTCCAGCCCCCCTTTGGCGATTTCTCGGATTGTTGAAGCAGTAGATCGAGTTTGACGAGGGATTTTTAATATTTGCAAGTGTGATGCGCCCTTCTGGTTGCACTGTCCGTAAGTTTAGTCCTCGAAAGACTGGCCACAGAAAGAATATGGTTGCAGAGAATTTATTTGACGGAGTTTCAGACGAAAATACAAGTTGATGTGACAGACCTACAAAAATTCAAGATGGCGCCGTTGGGGACCTTGTTTATTATTAGGTATGTGTATATTTTTTAATCAAAAGAAAAATAAGTAACGTCAGGTGCCTGTGGGTAATACGGCTACCTCAAAACAGATGCGCGCGGGCCTGAGAACCAAGATTTCAATTTTATATGGCCTTACTCTACTTCTATTGAAATCACTTAGTTTGAAATAAATATAAATCACATGTCTCTGTTTTTCATTATCTCTGGACTAAAATGCAGTGTACCAGTCATCATCATGGTTATTGACCTAAATTTTATAATAATGTATGCTTGAAAAGTTGAACATTTCCAAATAAATTTCAATATTCATGTGTCATAAATTTTTTGTATGAAGAACCTTTTTAGCCGGACTTATTGCTCAAAGAGCAATTGCCGGCTTATGTGATCCTGTTCAAGGCAGGATGTTGACCCCATAGTTGCCATTTTAAAGTTATGTGCAAAAATATAGTTCTTACTCTCAACCGCTTTTGAGATAATACAAACGCTAAGGGCTATTCCAGAAAAAAATGTATGGGAGGGTTGGACGGCACTTCATATATTTTTGTATGGGTAATGGGGACTGGAGCAATTAAATTTGCATGGGTGGTTGTCCTCATCCGATATATTTTTAGATGGGTGGTTGCACTTACACTCACAAATAATCAACTGCAAAGAACTTCCTTCCTTTCATTTTGTATAAGCCAGTAAATATTGATATTTATTTTTTTTAAAAAAACGTCCTAAACAGTTGTCAAGTGTGTTTACATTGAAAGTGAAAGTAGAATCGATCTAACTGGAAACAAGGGCAGATAATTATAAAGGTTTACAGTCAACTCGTACACAAACCATCTCGTACACAAACCGAGTCATACACAAAAAGTCAACTCGTACACAAATCAAAAGTCAACTCGTACACAAATCAAAAGTCAACTCGTACACAAACTAAATGTCATTTGTACATAGTTCTCTATATGTGATTTAATGTATAGTTTTCCTCAGTTTTAAAAAATTGAGGAGTCAACTCGTACACAAAGGTTTTTTTTGTACATTTTAATCTTTTTATGCCGCTGATTTTACCTATAGATACTTTATGCGCAGATTGTTTTTTTTCTTCTTATTATAAGTTTTTTTTGTTGCGTAAATCTTGGGCGTCAACTCCTACACATTTTTCGTTTTTAAATATATATCTATTTGATACATAAATGAGAAGTGCCATTTTTTATTCTGTAAATTTAATTGTAAATTAAAATATCTTATTAAACAACATAATCAGATCGAATCAATATAATTGAATTTGATTTAAACATCACCACAAGATAATATGTGAATTTTATATGTGAATTTTACATTTTAGAATTAGTCTTCGGCTTTTATGCAATTAATGTGTGGTTATAAATATAACTTGAAATAATTTAGGTAAGAAATTTAGGAATTTTATGGCACCATAACGTATACTGTTATTCAATTTAGATAGTAAATACGATCGAAATACATCGTAAGATTTTTATGCCAATATGGTATATCATTGCATACATTTAAAAAAAAAAACCATCAAATTAAAAAAAAAAAGTTTTTTTTTTTTTTTACTATAGACAGTTTAACGGCAGGATAAACACTTCTCTCACATCATGGGGAAGATAAAGAAATGAAGAAATTGGGACCAGATTAGGAGCATTTTGTAATTAGCGTTTGTCGCAAATCAAAGAAACCGCTGCGCTTGTGTTAGTTTAACAATAATTGTTTATACACATGTATTCCCAATAAGAGAAGCCACGGTCGATTTCAAATGTTATAAAACCACTAAAGTGTTCATGAAAAAATCTAAAAATTTAACACTTCTCCTTGTCCTTATTTCATTTTTCTAGATTATAAATTATTTATATAAAAATAATTCCTAACTATTGTAAATAAAACGTTGTGTACGAGTTGACTTCTGATTTGTGTACGAGCTGACTTTTGATTTGTGTACATGGTGTAATGACAGCTGGAGGATTGGGACACGATTTCTTTGTTTTCTTTTTGCTCCAAGCTCAGGTTTCATTCCAGCAATTTATTCAAACATGATTACATTGGTAAATTAAATGATATTAGAAACAATCAGAGAGATCGTTTGATTGAAACCGAAAGTAGAAAAAAAAACGTATCTGATAATATTAAACATTTTAGAGCATGGCTATGGAGTTTGCAAGTCAAATATTTTACATTATTATACTTTCATGTTAAATACTAAAATCTGATTGGTTTAGACGCAGTTAACAATCCGTTCGATTACCCTGAGCCTTAGCAACACACGTGACAACGGGTAACACAACGGTAATGCCACATGCGTGGAAATTATGCGCGTACGGTTCACCGTAGAATTCTCAAAACGTCAGTTGCACGTTTGAAAGAACCGGAATTAACTTGACGTCAATAAAAGCTTGCGTCCGATATAGCTTACTTGAAAACAACAAACTACAGACGATACATGCTTGCGAGTGTAGGAAACATGCTTGCGAGCCAGAAATAACGAAACTTTATATGATAAATGACTCTAATTCGAGTATCAAACAAACAATAAGGAGATTGGTGAACAGGTGAGTGTGAAAGCTTTCTTTACATGAACGTAAAGACGATCGACGGTTATTTTTTGCTGACGTCTTAAATCAATAAGACATTCAGTATAATAAAATAAATGGTGCCTGTTTTGGAGGGTAACATTTGAAATTGACACCCCTCGGAAAACCATTGTCAACCTCCGCTGACGCGTCGGTTGACAATGGTTTTGCTTGGGGTGTCAATTTCAAATGTTACCCTCCAAAACAGGCACCATTTATATATTATATCAAATAATTTTTATATATAACAGGGTTTGTAACAATATACATGTATTATGTCAATACATATATTTGTAAGCCGGCCATAACATACAAATGAATTTAAAAAATATACATGTATTTCAGAAACAAGTGCCTGCACGGTTTCTAGGTGGGATTGAGGCTTCGTGTTTTTTTTCACGACCCACTAAATAGATACTGCCCTACAAAACTACATAACTTTAGTGCCCCCCCCCCCCAAAAAAAACAGAAACCTATAGGCTATAGCAGGAACTCTGTGGCCTGTGTTACAAAAGAACTTTGGACTTGAACTAAAAAAATAGCTGATTGTAAAATCTTAAAAACTTTTGTTTCTGTTAAAATCTGCATAAAAATATCTTTCTAAATTCTTTTCAAAAAAGATTAAAACTGTTTTCAAAGTAAAGAAAAAATGAAAGTTTTGTGCATAATATTTAGGTTTGCATCATATTTATTTATTTTTTTCTTTGTAAAGAGTCCATTGTTTGGATACATCCCAAAAGCAAACACTCATTTCAAGTTGCATAAAGTGCAAATGCTTGAAAAAAGTACCGGTACATAAAATTTTATTATACATAACTTAAGGAGTTTCCACCCTCACAATTTTATAGGTTCAAAGTACTAAGACTGCATTTATTTTCATTTAATATACTTTAAACTTTCCATTTATTGCAAAAAATGTATAGGTCTCCATATTATTTAAGATGCGAAACATAAATAAACAGAAGAGTATGTCAACATAAAAAATTGTACATTTTTAGCTCTACTGGTCAGAGACCAGAAGAGCTTATGCGATAGTAATGCGTCCGTCGTCTGTCCGTCTGTCTGTCCGTCTGTCTGTCTGTCTGTCTGTAAACAATTTTTCAAAATGCTACTCCTCCTACAGTTTTGGTCTGATTTCAGTATAACTTGGCACACAAGTAGACTACACTAAGATACATAATTCTATGTATCGGTTTTTGATTTCCATGAACGGTGTTGTCGTTGTTACCAAAAATAGAAATTTCTGTGAAATTCTTTCAAAATGCTACTCCTCCTACAGTTATGGTCTGATTTCAGTATAACTTGGCACACAAGTACACTACACTAAGATACATAATTCTGTGTATCAGTTTTTGATTTCCATGAACGGTGATGCCGTTGTTACTAAAAATAGAAATTTCTGTGAAATTCTTTCAAAATGCTACTCCTCCTACAGCTTTCGCCTGATTTGAATATAACTTGGCACACAAGTAGAATACACTAGAATACATAATTCTTTATATCATTTTTTGATTTCCATGAACGGTGTTGCCGTTGTTACTAAAAATAGAAATTTCTGTGAAATTCTTTCAAAATGCTACTTCTCCTACAGTTTTGGTCTGATTTCAGTATAACTTGGCACACAAGTACACTACACTAAGATACATAATTCTGTGTATCGGTTTTTGATTTCGGTGAACGGTGTTGCTGTTGTTACTAAAAATAGGAATTTCTGTGAAATTCTTTCAAAATGCTACTCCTCCTACAGTTTTGGTCTGATTTCAATATAAATTGGCACACAAGTAGACTACACTAAAATACATAATTCCATATATCGGTTTTAGATTTCGATGAACGGTGTTGCCGTTGTTACTAAAAATAGAAATTTCTGTTAAAAACTCTCAAAATTCTACTCCAAATACAGTTTAAGTCTGATTATAATATAATGTGGCATGCAAGTAGACTACACTAAGAACATAAGAGACTTAATCAAGGATCATTATTCTTTTTATTGCTGTGGTAAAGTTTCAGTTCCCAACTTTTCTCTTCCTTTCCTGAAGTACAAACCAGTAGAGCTTCAGTCTCCACAGAGACTTCTGGTTTGTAAACAGTATTGAGAAAAATATGTAAAAACTGGTGAAAATGCATAATTCAGATGCTGAGTGTTCCTAAATACCTCCTACTTAAAAGATACTTTTGAATTGTGAATATCAGGGAAACTATTTTACAGTAAAGCAAATACCTGAATGAAGAGACCTTAGAAGGAGTTATTGCCCTTGTCAACATTTTTTAAAGATTGAATAATTGATTAAATATAGAAAATATGCATTTTTTAAAATTCTTTCACTAAACAATATTTATCATTATGCCTATTGTAAAGCATTCTTCCAAGAGATATTTTTCTATAAGGTATGAATTTAAACTAATTACAGTTTTTGCAAAAACCTATGACATCATAGGAGGGTGGAATTACCTTAAAACATTATTCTTTTAAAAAAAAAAGTATTTTAAATTTAGATGGGTGGTTGTATTAAAAGCATTTTTAATTTGATGGGTGGTGGGGGAGAAAGCAATTAAAAATGTATGGGTGGTGGGGTAAAAATAAAAGTGCCTTCCAACCCCCCCATACATTTTTTTCTGGAATAGCCCTAAATAAAGCAACAAAAATAAAACGAAGTTTTATCTATATAAAATAAACATTAGTAGTAATGACTTTGAAAACTTCATAAGTCAAAGAACATAGTTCATTAGCTTAAAGATTTTTGATAATCAGTGTTTCCGTAGTTCTCTACACATACGAGGTAAAGCAGGAGAGGGAACCAGACTGGCCTGTTTGTTTACATTCAGCTGCGGTAGCAGATTAATTCTGATTCTGACAAAATCGGACCGTGGTATTAGGATTGAAAAACTCACTGTCAGTGTCTTATCATTTATATTAATAGTTTTAAAATAATTTTTTCATCAGAATGTAAACGTGATTCATGTAAGAAATCCATTCTACTCTGTAAATGAGCCCGGCTCTCTGTACTCCTGAGTACTTTGATTATCATTTGAGGTTTGTCTTAAGTTTCTGATTTTTTAGGTCACCTGAGTGACCTATTGCTATCCGTTTTCGTCTTCTGTAAAACCACTGAACCAATTTCAACCAAATTTGGTATACAGCTTCTATGGGTGAAGGGGAACAAAAATTGTGAATTTCATGGTCCCCGCCCCCCTGGGGCCTGAGGTGTGGGGCCAAAACCACTAAAATGAATGAAATCTTTAAAAATCTTCTTCTTTACTCCTGGACATCAAGCAGGCAAACTGTTGATATGAATGTAATGAGCATTGAGTCCTCTACCAAAATTGTGAAATTCATGGCCCCAGGGTCAGGGGTTCTAGTGCTAGGGCGGGGCTCTATAGCTTATATAGTGAAAATGCATTATTTCTTTGAAAATCTTCTCTCTACTCCTGGGTATTAAATAAACTAACTAAGCACATAGTTATGATGAGCAGGAGTGCCTCTTCCAGATTTGTGAATTTTATGGCCCCAGGGTCAGGGGTTCTGGTGTTAGGGCGGGGCTCTATAGATTATATAGTGAACATGCATTATTTCTTTGAAAATCTTCTTCTCTGCTCCTGGGTATTAAATAAACTAACTAAGCACATAGTTATGATGAGCAAGAGTGCCTCTTCCAGATTTGTGAAATTCATGGCCCCAGGGTCAGGGGTTCTAGTGCTAGGGCGGGGCTCAGTAGATTATATAGTGAAAATGCATTATTTCTTTGAAAATCTTCTTCTCTGCTTCTGGGTATTAAATAAACTAACTAAGCACATAGTTATGATAAGCAAGAGTGCCTCTTCCACATTTGTGAATTTTATGGCCCCAGGGTCAGGGTTCTGGTAGTAGGGCAGGGCTCTTTTGATTATATAGTGAAAATGCATTTATTCTTTGAAAATCTTCTTCTCTGCTTCTGGGTATTAAAGAAACTAACTAAGCACATAGTTATGATAAGCAAGAGTACCTCTTCCAGATTTGTGAATTTTATGGTCCCAGGCTCAGGGGATCTGGTGTTAGGGCGGGGCTCTATTGATTATATAGTAAAAATACATTAATTCTTTGAAAATATTTTCCTTTGCTTCTGGGTTTTATGCCAATGATCCAAATATATATATATTTATGATGAAGAAAGGTGCATCTAGCAAAGTGGTTTTTTATGCCCCCAGGATGAAGGGGGGGGGGGGGGGGTTACATAGTCTGAAAATAAATTAATCCTTTGAAATCTGCCCTTTGCTATTAATCAACCATTTTATGATTACATTTGCAAAATTTTGAAATATGTGGCCCATGGGTCAGTGGGTGAGGTGCACAACTGGTTATAAAGTGGAAGTGCATTTTCTCTTTGTTACTCTGATCTACCTCTGGGTATTAAGTAAATAGAGTAAGCATGCTAAGTTAATAATTATGATAAGCAATGGTGCCTCTTTCAAAATTGTAAATTGTGAATTTCATGGCCTCCGGTTTAAAACGTGAACCAAATATAATTGTTTGAAAGTTGTTACACAATACTCAGGTGACCTATAAGGCCCGTGGGCATAGTTGCCAACTCACCCGATTTCGTCGGGTTACACCCGATTTTTCGACTCTTAACCCGATTATTTTTTATGACCCGGCGGGTCATGCTTTTCACCCGATTTTTGACGAACAACCAGAAAATCTCCCGATTTCCGGATTTGGTTCGTAAATTAGGTTGCACTTTTAACTTCCAGTTATAACCCAAGCTTGGATCTACGTAAACAATGCCGATGGCTATGCTCAGTGGGCCGTTTACCAGTAATTATGAGAGCAGGTGTAAACAATTAACTATGAGTTGTTTAGGCAAATCAAAGTTTGAAGTCAATCTGAAATGGCTTCCGATAGAAGTAGATCGTTATCAGGGTCAGCAGGAACAAATTGAACCAAGAATAAAAAAGAGAAGCAATATTTACGTAAATATCAATGAAGGAATTTTGGAAAACAACTTTCATACTATAAAATACAGTGATCGAAGATAGTGTAGATCTACCTGTACATCTAAAAGATATTGCACTTGTTAATTAAATTAAATAGAAGATAGAAAAAAATCACTTCAAAAAAGTTTCTAGTATGCCGGTCCCCAGAATCACGCGATTGCGCATGAGCAGTTATTTCCCTTGTCGTTACTATGCAGAATGTAAACAAACCCTCTTTTTTCAACAAAACGCATCTGATCAAGTGATTGGGGTTAGGTTATATAGTTTTTAAAAATAGGTGTTGTTTTATAAAGCCACTCCGTAATCTTTCTGTCTTTGGGCTAATTTATGTAATTTTTACTTACAAAAGGCACTACTATGAGTGCCATTTGTGATTGAAATCTTGCATGAAAAGCCTTATGTCGAATCGTGCCGATATATTATCTTCCACTTTGGTTCAGTTCATGAAATGTATCGCTTTACAGAGAACATGAAAGTTTTATGGAAAGTTCGGGTGAATCAACTCTAATGTCAAAATATGACCGATTTTGAGCGGTAAGTTTAGGCAAGTTATTGTAAAAGCGACTTACCGTTAACTGCAGCTTGATATCCTAACCTCCTAATGTCCACATTCAGAATATTGATCCTTTCAAATCGATGATGATGCACAATTTGATCAATCAATGACAAGTAATTAGCTATTTGTTAAATCCATGTATTTCTCACAAAAATCTCGCAATTTTAGTGGCATTGCACATTGAATCCTATCAGGTATTTCTTCATTACGTCAAAACACAAGTGACGCATCTCATGAATATTTATGAGATTACGTCAAGAAATGATCATGTGATCACATTCCTAAACAACGCAAGATGGAATCATTCTTCCTAAACCAGTACGTTATTTTACGAAATCTTTTAATTCTCATTTAAAAAACTGTGTTTAAAAACCAGTTTTTTAAACCCAATTTTTCACAAGGAACACGAATTTGGGGTCAATTTTGCGATTTGTGGCTTATTTTTCGATTTTGTCGATCGCTCACGCGATGGTATATATATTGAAAGCCGCCTTCGACGGCACCTACTTTAGCGCCATATTTACAGGGACCGGTATACTAGAAGTGTTCCAAACTGAAATACATATACTTCCAAGTTTAGCACAAATTTAACTGAAAAGGCTTTCTTTAAAATAAAAAAATGCACACTTAATTCAGGTCAGTACTGAATAATGAAACCTTCAATGCTCTTTTTAACATCTATATATTTAATCAACAATTGAACATATATTAATTTTATGTCTTTGTAAGTTAAAGCCTTTTTTAGGTCACCTGAGTAAACTCAGGTGACCTATTGCTATCCGTTTTCGTCCGTCGTCGTGCGTCGTGCGTCGTGCGTTGTGCGTTAACATTTGAACATTTTCAGCTTCTTCTCTGCAACCACTGAACCAATTTCAACCAAATTTGGCCTAAAGCATCTATGGCTGAAGGGGAACAAAAATTGTGAATTTCATGATCCCTGCCCCCCTGGGGCCTGAGGGGTGGGGCCAAAACCACTAAAATTAATGCAATCTTTAAAAATCTTCTTCTTAACTCCTGGACATCAAGCAGTCAAACTGTTTGCATGATTGTAATCAGCAATGAGTCCTCTACCAAAATTGTGAAATTCATGGCCCTGGGGTCAGGGGTTCTAGTGCTAGGGCGGGGCTAAATAAGTAGGTAGTGAAAATGCATTATTTCTTTGAAAATCTTCTTCTCTGCTCCTGGGTATTAAATAAACCAACTAAGCACATAGTTATGATGAGCAAGAGTACCACTACCAAAATTGTGAATTTTATGGCCCCAGGGTCAGGAGTTCTGGTGTTAGGGCGGGGCTCTATTGATTATATAGTGAAAATACATGAATTCTTTGAAAATCTTCTTCTCTGCTCCTGGGTATTAAATAAACTAACTAAGTGCATAGTTATGATGAGCAAGAGTGCCTCTACCAAAATTGTGAATTTTATGGCCCCAGGGTCAGGGGTTCTGGTGTTAGGGCGGGGCTCTATTGATTATATAGTGAAAATACATGAATTCTTTGAAAATCTTCTTCTCTGCTCCTGGGTATTAAATAAACTAACTAAGTACATAGTTATGATGAGCAAGAGTGCCTCTACCAAAATTGTGAATTTTATGGCCCCAGGGTCAGGGGTTCTAGTGTTAGGGCGGGGCTCTATAGATTATATAGTGAAAATACATGAATTCTCTGAAAATCTTCTTCTCTGCTTCTGGGTATTAAATAAACTAACTAAGTGCATAGTTATGATGAGCAAGAGTGCCTCTACCAAAATTGTGAATTTGTTTGGCCCCAGGGTCAGGGGTTCTGGTGTTAGGGCGGGGCTCTATTGATTATATAGTGAAAATACATGAATTCTTTGAAAATCTTTTCTGCTTCTGGGTATTGAATAAACTAACTAAGTGCATAGTTATGATGAGCAAGAGTGCCTCTACCAAAATTGTGAATTTTATGGCCCCAGGGTCAGGGGTTCTGGTGTTAGGGCGGGGCTCTATTGATTATATAGTGAAAATACATTAAATCTTTGAAAATTTTCTTCTCTGCTCCAGGGTATTAAGCAGATGAACTACCTATATAGTTATGCTGGACAAGGGCCCATATCTTCCAGAATTGTGAATTTCAAGGCCCCAGGGTCAGGGTACCATAGAAGGGGGGGGGGGGGGGGGGGTTTGTACTTATATTCTGAAAATGGATGAATGGTTTGAAATCTGCTCCTTGGTATTAATCAAATATCAAGGCCTAAGGGTCAGGGGTTCATGTGTGGTAGGGGCACTATTGATTATTGCTGAATGTTACTGATTAGTTGAAATGCATTTTTTGTTCCCTTACCCTGCATATGGGTATTAAGTAAACAAACTAAGCAACTGCTAAACTTGTGTATTGATATGATGATCAATGGTGCCTCTTTCAAAATTGTGAATGCCATAGCATCTGGCTTAAAACATGAATCAAATTCAATCACTGGAAAGTTGTTGCATAATACTCAGGTGACCTATAAGGCCCATGGGCCTCTTGTTTAAATTTAAGAATTCTCAATACACAAATACTTATTTATAGATAATTTAATGATGGTAAATTTGTCATGAATGTTGTTACGCGTTATGACCAGATTTTTTACTTTCCAAATCTGGTCATGACCAGATTTTTACATGTCAGAGGTTGGCAAGTATGCCCGTGGGCCTCTTGTATAGTGAAGAAGATTTAAAATGTCTTCATGGGCCATTTTTGCATTTTGGAGTACATATGAGGGAAGAAAAAATTGGTCCCTTGAGCATCTATATATCTGAAGTAGACTGTAGTGTCTTTGTTTATGATGTTTTTTTGAACTTTGACCCTGTTCATGTTTTATGAAGGCTGTTTTTATACCCCCCCTCCCCCCCAAACGAAGGTTGGGGGGTATATATAGGAATCATCTTGTCCGTCTGTCTGCTTGTCTGTGCAAACTTGTCCGGTCCATATCTTTCTTACAGAGGGACATTAGAATCTTCTACTCCACACAAAGATTGCCCATGACTCAAGGGTGTGTTCTGACCTTGACCCAAGGTCATTTGGGGGAGTTCAAGGTCACTGGAAGAATAATTTCATAATTCGTGTCCGGTCTTTATCTTTCTTATGGATAAACTTGGTAGGTTCTTATTTCACACAAAGATTGCCCATGACCCAAGGGTGTATCATGACCTTGACCCAAGGTCATTTGGGGAAGTTCAAGGTCACTGGAAGAAAAATTTCGTAATCCGTGTCCGGTCCATACCTGTCTTATGGATAAACTTGGTAGGTTGTCATTTCACAAAAAGATTGCCCATGACCTAAGGTAGTGTCATGACCTTGACCCAAGGTCATTTGGGGAACTTCAAGGTCACTGGAAGAAAAATTTCATAATTCGTGTCTGGTCCATATCTTTCTTATGGATAAACTTGGTAGGTTCTCATTTCACGCAAAGATTGCCCATCACCGAAGGGTGTGTCATGACCTTGACCCAAGGTCATTTAGGGAAGTTCAAGGTCACTGGAAGAAAAATTTCGTAATTCGTGTCCGGGTCATATCTTTCTTATGGATAAACTTGGTAGGTTGTCATTTCACACAAAGATTGCCCATGACCCAAGGTAGTGTCATGACCTTGACCCAAGGTCATTAAGGGAAGTTCAAGGTCACTGGAAGAAAAATTTCATAATTCATGTTTGATACATATCTTTATTATGGAAACCTTACTTCTGAAAAACCCAGCGGAGGGTATTTTGTCCCATTTGGACAGTTCTAGTTTTTTTAGGTGTGGATGTTAATACCAAGGACAATGCTGGGTGGACTCCGTTACATGAAGCTTGTAATCTCGGACACGTAGAAGTTGTAAAAGAGCTGCTAAATTTTGTTCCTGACAAAACTATGGACCATTTCTTCAGCCCAGGTAAACTCTCATTTGTATTTTACAAAAATGTGAAAATGGATCTCTAATCTTCAGGAGAAATTGTTAGTTAATTTATAATAGGAATGAAAGCATTATTTTCATTAACTCCAAATTTTATTTCTTAAGATGGCAGTGTAGTATGTGTATCCTAAGTGGGCAAATAACACCCAATAGTAGATGCTGTATTGCTAACTTGGACCACTGTTTTGTGTAGGAGGTGATAAGAAGTGTAGGAAGGTGAACCTGTTGGCGGTGACTGATGACCTGATTACCCCGCTCCATGATGCCGTGATGAACAACAGACTGGACGTGTGTAAACTGCTCCTACAGCACGGAGGTAATCAACATCTTGTATCACACAGAGGTATTCCCTGGCTTAAAACCAAGATAAGATGTTGATTTATTTATTGGCTTAAACTCCTACAACAAGGAGGTATTCTTACAACATGGTGGTAATATAAAATATTATGTAGCAATTTTGATCTTGGCTTTGGTGTGAGCCCAAGCAGTTGGTGTAGACGCAAATCCAGAGGGCACAGGTCACTCCTACAACAATAAGATATTCATTAACTCACACTCCTACAATATTAATTATTTCACACTCCTACAACAGGGGGAAATATTGATTACCTCACACTCCTACAACAGGGGGAAATATTCTTTATCTCATGTTCCTTCTACCAGTGTATGTTCATCAGCACATGGAGGCATATAACTTACATTTACATGTTGTTGTTGTTTTTGCTTATTTTAGCCAATAAATCTGTTTGATTTATACCTTTAGGTCCAGCCATGTTAGAAAGTAAAACTGCTTTAAATCAGACACCATTAGACCTGGCCACTACAAGTCAAATGAAGGAAATTCTGTTGTCCTTCACAGAGGATCGTTCAGCAAGGTCATGTTCTCAAGGTAGGTCAGACATTATCTAGAATAACAGAGGATCGCTCAGCAAGGTTGTGTTCTCAAGGTAGGTCAGACATTATCTAGAATAACAGAGGATCACTCAGCAAGGTCGTGTTCTCAGGGTAGGTCAGACATTATCTAGAATAACAGAGGATCGTTCAGCAAGGTTGTGTTCTCAGGGTAGGTCAGACATTAACTAGAATAACAGAGGATCACTCAGCAAGGTCGTGTTCTCAAGGTAGGTCAGACATTATCTAGAATAACAGAGGATCGCTCAGCAAGGTTGTGTTCTCAAGGTAGGTCAGACATTATCTAGAATAACAGAGGATCGCTCAGCAAGGTCGTGTTCTCAGGGTAGGTCAGACATTATCTAGAATAACAGAGGATCACTCAGCAAGGTCATGTTCTCAGGGTAGGTCAGAGATTATCTAGAATAACAGAGGATCGCTCAGCAAGGTTGTGTTCTCAGGGTAGGTCAGACATTATCTAGAATAACAGAGGATCGCTCAGCAAGGTTGTGTTCTCAAGGTAGGTCAGACATTATCTAGAATAACAGAGGATCGCTCAGCAAGGTCGTGTTCTCAAGGTAGGTCAGACATTGTCTAGAATGTCAGAGGATCGCTCAGCAAGGTCGTGTTCTCAGGGTAGGTCACACATTATCTAGAATAACAGGACTTATCTTGTTGTCTGCAATATATCACCAATCATTATAATAACTAAGAGCTTTAAAATCATTAGAGAATGTATTTTTCCAAATCAAGAAAATAAGTTCATAACTAGTCAAATTTTTAAAAACTCATAAAGGTGTCAAGTACATTTTTTCTTTGCTAGCCTAAGTGAGAAAGAATGAAGAGTTTAGAATATAATATATGTGTATGAATTTAATTGTAGATTGAGAGTTTCATTTGATGACTCTATTTTCAGGCAGCGTCAGCAGTGATGGCCCGGCAGACTCTCCCCCCAGTGATTACCTGTATGAGCAGGTGCTGGGAGGGGAGGATCGTGGATTTGCAGACCGAGAGGAGTGTGCTAAGTACATCGCTGTGATAACTACATTGATTCATTCTTATCTTAAAGTGATGGACTACAATCAAATTCAGGCTCTAATGAATGGAAAACTGAACCTGTCTTGTAAAAGTGACAAACACCATGGAAAGAGCGAAAAGGTCATAAAACAGTATAATGGAACAGAAGGTTGTTCTAAGAAAACTGTCAGTTGCTCAACTGAAAATGGATCCACTCCCACACAAGCAGTGAAAGGTTCAGGAGTATTACAATTCCATCAAGACTTTGGAACAGCCTTTAAATTGTCAGTGTACATTGAAAGATTTGCCGGTCACATCCTGAAAATCACAGAAGACAAGGACTTTGAAACTCTCCGATTTGACTTAGGTTTGCTGAAGCAGATTGCCTTTTCTTGTAAGATGTCAGTTAATTGACAGAATTCTAAGAGCATAACATATTAGAGATAGAATGAATCTCACACAAATAGAATTCAGTGAAAGGAAAATCAAACTTGGGCTTAGTGTATAACAGACTTAAGATGTATCTTCACAGAGGTCATTAGCTCATCCAGTATGGTAGTTTTTCTAAAAAATTCCATGTCATAAAATATTTTGTACATGTAGAAATATAGTTTTTTAAAATTAATTACAAGTTCGATTTATTATAAAAGAAAAGTGACTCCTTGTGTTGGATACTTTATATAGTTGTGTTGTAGTAAATAATTTTTTGAAAAAATGAATAAAGAGTTCAGGTTCTTATGATGTCATCATGTGTTCACAAGCTGTGCTTGAATGAATGCCATAAAACTGTGAAATACTGTAAAATCACATATTTTGTGGGGTCAAATTTTCGAGGTTTGAGAAAAAAATATTGGTTTGTGGGATTTGAATTCGTGGTTGGAAAATGTTTGTAATAATGCATATGAAATTTTACATGTTGTGGTGGTCATATATTTGTGGGTTTCTCCATACCTCAAAAACACTGAAAATTAAACCCACATGAAAAATAGTGATTTCATAGTATTTGACCTTGTTTTGTTTTAGCATTTTTTGCCTTCATCAATAGGCTAATTCAACTAAAATACTAGTAAATGTATTTATTTCTCTTAGTCTTTACATACTGTAAACGAGGAAATTTTGATGATATACTAATTTTGACTATATTGACGATTTTTCTTTCCTTGTCAAAAGTTACACTCGTCAAACTTCAAATCATATATAAAACGTCACAACAGACATTGTCCATTGTACAACTTTACCGCTTAATTTTCTCGGCTTTCCCCTACGTTATATTAAAACTAGATCAAAGTTATTGTTAATTTCCTTTGTAATTAGTTATGACATCTTTTAAAGACCATTGAATCTATGCTAGTGAATCAAATATTAGCATGCGTAACTTAGTGTAATTATCACGCCGTGCTTGACCAAGTTTGTCACCTCAGGCAACATTGATCGCTTCTAATGAAAACAAAATACAAAAGAGTAATTTATATAATTGAATCTTACACACTTATAGGGTTTGTACAATCTTACACACTGTAGATGGTCTAACTCGAACTCTGGAATTCATTTTTTTTAATTTATGAATTCAAAGATACATAACTCTTGATTCAATATTTCTTTAAAATTAACACTTGTCAATTTTCATTAACAAAAAATTGCAATTTTTCAAATCGTCAATATAACCACGTTTACAGTAACTGTGGCCGGGCAAATTTAAAAAAGAGGTCAAAATGGTATTGAGAAATCAGAACTTTTCATGGATGTTTCAATCTTGTTGTTTTCAAGGTATGGAGAAACCCACGAATTCATGACCACCAGAAATATATAGATTTATATAGTTACTGTGTTGTGGGTTTCTTTAGCCAGTGTAAAATTTGTGTTTTGCTTGCTCAACAGTATGTCCATTTTTATACCCCCACTCCGAAGGCGAGGGAGGTATACTGTTTTACCCTTGTGTGTCTGTCTGTGTGTCCGTCCGAAACAAATTTTCGCCGCAGTTTTCTCAGCAACTACTCATGGAAGATGCTTGAAATTTTAACACAATCTTCTCTGAGGCATGCCATATGGTGGGATACATTTTTGCTCAAATCTGATGTCAACTTCCTGTTTGTCTGTGCGTCTGTTTGTTTCATACATAACAAATTTTCGTCGCAGTTTTCTCAGCAACTACTCATGGTAGATGCTTGAAATTTTAACACAATCTTCTCTGAGGCATACCATATGGTGGGATACATTTTTGCTCAAATCCGATGTTAACTTCCTGTTTGTTTGTGCATCTGTCCGTTTCATACATAACAAATTTTCGTCGCAGTTTTCTCAGCAACTACTCATAGTAGATGCTTGAAATTTTAACACAATCTTCTTTGAGGCATGCCATATGGTGGGATACATTTTTGCTCAAATCTGGTTTTAACTTCCTGTTTGTCTGTGCATCTGTCCATTTCATACATAACAAATTTTCGTCGCAGTTTTCTCTGCAACTACTCATGGTAGATGCTTGAAACTTTAACACAATCTTCTCTGAGGCATGCCATATGGTGGGATACATTTTTGCTCAAATCCAATGTCAACTTCCTGTTTGTCTGTGCGTCTGTCCGTTTCATACATAACAAATTTTCGTCGCAGTTTTCTCGGCAACTACTCATAGTAGATGCTTGAAATTTTAACACAATCTTCTCTGAGGCATGCCATATGGTGGGATGTATTTTTGCTCAAATCCGATGTCAACTTCCTGTTTGTCTGTGCATCTGTCCGTTTCATACATAACAAATTTTCGTCGCAGTTTTCTCTGCAACTACTCATGGTAGATGCTTGAAACTTTAACACAATCTTCTCTGAGGCATGCCATATGGTGGGATACATTTTTGCTCAAATCCGATGTCAACTTCCTGTTTGTCTGTGTGTCTGTCCGTTTCATACATAACAAATCTTTGTCGCGGTTTTCTCATTAGCTATTTATAGCAGATGCTTGAAATTTTATTACACTCATTGTTGAGGCATGCCATATGGTGGAATTAATTTTGATATGAATCTGATGTCAATTTCATATTTTTCTGTGCATCTGCATGTATTAACATGATAGTGCTTATTTACATCAGTGGGGGTATTACTAGTGAGCATTGGCTCACAGATTTCTTGTTTGACATACAGAGTTCTGTGTTATTGCAAAAGAGAGGAAATCCATCTTTTAGATAAGTTTCAGTACATTTGGTATGTTTAAATACTGATAAAAGTAAATACCAGATGAAAGTTAAATTGCTTAATAATACTATAGATATAGATTATTGCATTACAGATGTGTTTAAAAATTGATTTATGCCTTTCAATATTTAATAATCTAAGTTTACTATGTTTTTTAATCATGAACAGTACACATAAAAAAATAAAATTTAAAAAAACCTGTGCAGTGATGACAGGTAAGGCATTTGTCCAAATAATTCAAAACTAAAGTAATACTGTAGAAGCACAGATTTTCATGGGGATAAAATTTCATTGATTTGTTACCAAGAATAGTTTAGTGGGCATTTAATTTCGTTGTTTTGAAGGTAACCTTATTCAGTACATAATCATTTAAAATTTCGTGTGGGATTTAATTTCGTTATGATTGTTAAAAACTAAATAAACGAAATTTAATCCCTAATGAATATTTGTGCTTTTACAGTATATATTTTTACAAGTAAAATAAAAGTGTGAATGATGATCAGACATCCTTTTTAGCTCACCTGAGCTAAAAGCTCAAGTGAGCTTTTCTGATCACATTTTGTCCATTGTCAGTCGGTCTGTAAAATTTTCACATATTTGACTTCTCAAGAACTACCGGACACTACCGGTGTAGCATAATATTTTGATACCGCGATATATTGAACCCGGGTTCAAAATATCGCATAATATTTTGAACCCGGGTTCACATTTTCGCTGCAATATATTGAACCCCCTTATAAAATATTGAACCCCTACCTTTTTAATTTAAGAGGTAGGGGGTTCAAAATATTATGCCATAATATATTGAGTCCCCCTGCCCATTTCATTTTACAGGGAGGGGGGTTCAAAATATTATGGCCATAAAATATTGAGTCCCCTACCCTTTTAATTTACAGGGAGGGGGTTCAAAATATTATGGCCATAAAATATCGAGTCCCCCTGCCCTTTTAATTTAAGACAGAGGGGGTTCAAAATATTATGAACATAATATATCGAGTCCCCTGCCCTTTTAATTTAAGAGGGAGGGGGGTTCAAAATATTATGGCCATAAAATATCGAGTCCCCTACCCTTTTAATTTAAGAGGGAGGGGTTCAAAATATTATGGCCATAAAATATCGAGTCCCCCTGCCCTTTTAATTTAAGAGGGAAGGGGTTCAAAATATTATGGCCATAATATATCAAGTCCCCCTGCCCTTTTAATTTTACAGGGAGGGGGGTTCAATATTTTATGGCCATAATATTTTGAACCCCCATCCCTATAAAATTAAATGGGCAGGGGACTCGATATTTTATGGCCATAATATTTTGAACCCCCTCCCTCTTAAACTTAAAGAACAGGGGGGGGGGGTCAATATTTTATGGCCATAATATTTTGAACCCCCCTCCCTTTTAAATTAAAAGGACAGGGGGGTTCAATATTTTATGGCCATAATATTTTGAACCCCCCGTCCTGTAAAATTAAATGGGCAGGGGGCTCGATATTTTATGGCCATAATATTTTGAACCCCCTCCCTCATAAATTATAAGGACAGGGGGTTCAATATTTTACGGCCATATATTTTGAACCCCCCTCCCTTTTAAATTAAAAGGGCAGGGGGACTCAATATTTTATGGCCATAATATTTTGAACCCCCTCCCTCATAAATTATAAGGACAGGGGGTTCAACATTTTATGGCCATAATATTTTGAACCCCCTCCCTGTAAAATTTAAAGGGCAGGGGACTGGATATTATATTGCCATAATATTTTGAACCCCCTCCCTCTTAAATTTAAAGGACAGGGGGGTTCAATATTTTATGGCCATAATATTTTGAACCCCCCTCCCTCTAAAATTAAAAAGGGCAGGGGGTTCAATATCCGGGTTCAATATTTTATAGGGGGGTTCAATATTTCGCAGCGATATTTTGAACCCGACTCAAAATATCACGGGGTTCAAAGTATCTTTGGGTAAAGGCAATTCAGTTTGTTCAAATGAAGGGAACACCTTCTTCCAAGGGGAGATAATTGCAAATTAACAAAAAAAAATGAATAGCATCTTTTAAAAATCTTCTCAAGAACATGATTGTTTAAATCATAGCACGAAGGAGTAGGCTGGGGTTACAATGGACGATCAAGTTTTACAAAGGAATAGATTCTAGGAAAATTTTTTAAAAATTTTCTTCTCCAGAGCCACTGAGCCATGATTGGTCATATTTAGAAAGGAACATCCTCTAGGTAATGTAGATTAAGTTTGTTCAAATCATGACCGCTGGGGGTAGTGGGTACACAATGGATGATTTAAGTTTTACATTGGAATACATTGGATAAATCTTGTCAAGAACCACTGGGCCAAGAAAATTTTAAATTATGTGGATACATCCTCAGGATTTGTAGATTCAAGTTTTGTTCAAATCATGATCACCAGGGGTAGGGCGGGGCCACAATGGTTGATTAAAGTTTTACATAGGAAAAATTTATAAAAAAGTTCTTCTCAAGAACAGCAAAACTATGACTTGTCATACTTATATGGAATCATCCTTTGTTAATCTGGAAGCTTGTATGAATTATGACCCCTGGGGTAGGGTGGGACCACAATGTTCAAATAACCCATGGGGTAGGTTTGGGCCACAATTGATGATCAAAGATTTACAAAGGAATACTGTGAAATCATTATTTTTCGTGGAGGTTAAATTTTTTTTGTTTTCGAGGTATTGAGAGACCCATGAATTTATAACCACCGCGAAGTAAAAAATATCATATGCATTACTAACTAAACATTCTCCAACCACGAAATCAAATCCCCACAAACCAATAATTTTTCCTCAAACCTTGAAAATTTGACCCCATGAAAACAATTTACAGTACATTAAAAAAATCTTTTAAATCATCTCAAAAACCACTAAGCCCTGCTCTTTTATATTTATATGGAAACATCCTTAAGTAATGTTGATTCAAAATCAAATCATGACCCCCTGGGGGTAGGGCGGGGTGGCAATGGACGATCAAAGTTATACATAGGAAAAAATGTTTTTAAAAATCTTCTCAACAACAGCAGATACGCAAGCCTTGATTGGTCAAATTTATATCGAAGCCCGCTCGGGTAGTAAAGATTCAAGTTTATTCAAATCATGACCCCCAGGAGTAGGGTGGGGCCACAATAGAAGATAAAACTTATAGGAAAAAAATCTCTTTCAAAACTTCTAAAGCCATGATTTTTCAATGAAATATGATAACATACTTAGTTTGTGTAGATTCAGGTTTGTTCAAATCATATCTACTCGACTTAGGAAAAGGTTACTTATAAAATACTGAACTAGCGAAAGTGCTCAGGTGAGTGATGTGGCCCATGGGCCTCTTGTTTTAGATTTCAAATTAATTTGCTGTTTTACCATCATCTTTTTGTTATTGCACGCCCCTGTGACTCCCTTTAACTTGCACACACACACATACAATAACTAGATTTTTTGATGATTTTTTCCAATTTTTGGATCTGCTGAAATTTTGAATTGAATTAATTTTTTTTTTTTAAATTGGCATAAAGCAAGTTATAAACCAAGACATTTACC
>NW_026937177.1:0-7714 GCF_032062105.1 Saccostrea cuccullata
AACTCTCTATCATCTCTGAAAATTTCATCTGGATCCGTTCACTCATCTCCGAGAAATCGGCAAAACAAAAAGGGAAAAAAATAATAATAATAATAAAAAGAAAAAACAGTAGAATCACTATAAGGTCTTCCGTCTGAAACGGAAGACCTTAAAAAGAAACAGTAGAATCACTATAAGGTCTTCCGTCTGAAACGGAAGACCTTAATAAGAAACCGAGTAAAAACAATATGTTCCCAAACTCCGTTTGGGGAACATAATAATAAGAAACAGAGTAAAAACAATATGTTCCCAAACTTCGTTTGGGAACATAATAAGGCAGCAAAATTCAAATTTTCATTTCTCTACTAGGATTTTTACATCGGGCTCGGAGTTGGTTTTCTTCAGAAAGACAGGACTGGGTTCAAGGCGACTAGGGGTACCACACCGGTAACTGACCAATCAAAATGAACTTAGTCGATTGTAGTTCCATACATAAAAAGCCGATTTTCCTTTCTTTTGAGATTTTTTTTAATTTCCTATCAGGCCATTTTGACAACTCTGGTACCTGTGCCTAGGAAATTTTATCTACTCTGTGAATAAATAAAGTTTTTTGACAGGAACTATTTCTCCAGGGCATAGGGGGCTACTTCCTGGGGTGCTTTTGAGATGTTTATAACGACATTGAAAACACGTGGATTGGAGGGTAGCCCTATTTGCAGATGCAAAAAAATCAGAAAATGTCGTGTACGTACCCTGGTTTTTTGGTGCCAGCTAATGTGACAGGTATTGTTTAACACCCCCTCATTAATATTTTTTTCATGAATTCAAATACCTGATGTTTTACGGGGAAGAAACGTGTATTGCTTTTTAATATACCGAAACTCGCTATTTCTGGGGATTGTGTAATTCTAAAAAAAATTCAGATAAATTTCAAAGGTAAAATAAAAGAAGAATGCTTGGTATTAAAATATTAATTCATATCAGTAGAATTGAGTGCCATTAACGACATCTAGAGAAATAGGCTTTAAAAGGCTTATATCATATCTTTGTTCGTCTGCACTTAGATTTCAAACACGACAGAAATTGTAATTTTTGCCGTAAAAATTCATAATTTCTATAGACTTTAGAGACTTACCGTAAAACTTTCAGGAAACTTTCTATGAAGTCTTTTCTGCACTTTAAGTGAAATTTTATGTCGATCCCAGGTGTGGATTGAGTTTCAGAGAAATTTTCTATGTTGCTATTGATTTTTTTTTTCAGGAGAAGGGGGGGGGGGTGGGTGGGTGGGTGTTGACTTACTTATTCTAAGCATTTGTTAAAGTGAGTTTGTAAATATATCTACGAACTTGAGCTGGATTGTGACCTTTGGATCAAGAGGTCAAAGGTCAAGGTCAAAGGTCAAGGTCATCAAAGCATTTCATAATACGACTGTATCAAGTAAATCGATTTTTTAACGCATTGCGCGCGCACACGTGCATGCATGTCCTTGCATTCAAGTTTGATAGTAGCATGATGTAGGAATCTGTCATATCTATTCATATTCTAAATTTCATCCTGTTTTGTTGAGAATCAAAAAAGTTATAGGCATTTAAAGTTTAAGCCAATCAGATCGCAGCACATGTGGATGCGCGTGGTTTCTTGAAAATTTTTATCTATCATATTTAAGGACGTTCTAAGATATGATTATGTTTTAAAATTCAAAGTATTTTGTCAAAAAACAAGTAAGATATTGAAATTTTTGTTTCAGCCAATCAGAGCGAAGCGCACGTGCATGAACGTGAGTTTCTGCTAAAGTGACCATGTCATCTTATCAACACTACTAATCTATCCTTATATAATGAGTTTCAAATTATTTCATTAAAAAATATAAAAGTTATAGCTATATTAAGTATATAAGTCATTTCACGCATTGCACGCGCCCTCACGTGCATGCGTATGCGCGCAAAATGACCTTCGTTCCGCACACCTACACTACACACCTATTAACCCTAAAAAGGTTTTAGCTCAGTTGGGTGAACAGTTTCTGAGAACACTCGCGGACAAAAAAGTACCGGAGAACAAATAAGAAGAAAAAAGAATAACTAGGGCTAATTGTAACGGGGACCGTTACAGATGTTCCCCAAACGCTCCCCAACTCCTTTTGGGTGCCGTATTCCCTGTAAGCGCTATTAAGTAAGACACACTTTATGCAATTTAGACTTAAACAACGTTTTCCCAGAAGAATACAAAATGTATTTAAATTTTAGCATTGCACGCGTGCTCATCTGAATGCATGTGCGTAATGACCACATCATCTTGTCTGCACTATATATATATTTTTTGATATACTTAATAACAAATCAATTAATCCAGAAGTATTAGGAAATACACTCATTTAAGTGTATTTTAATATTACTCATTTCACATGCACGCACGTGCATGAGGACTATACCTTCTTGTAGGAGTCTATTATGTCTGTCTATGTTCTAAATCCCATCCTGTTTGGTTGAAAAACAAGGGAGTTATAGCCATTTACAGTTTTAGCCAATAAGATTGCAGCACACGTGCATGCGCGTGTTTTCACGACAATTGTTATATATCATATTGTAGTACATCCTAAAGTATATATATATTTTAGATTTAATAGCATTTCGTCAAAAAACAAAAAAGATATTGAGATTTTTGTTTCAGCCAATCAGAACGAAGCGCACATGTACGTACGTGCATGATGACCATACCTTCTTGTAGGAGTCTATTATATCTGTCTATGTTCTAAATCCCATCCTGTTCGGTTGAAAAATAAGGGAGTTATAGCCATTTCAAGTTTAAGCCACTCAGATTGCAGCGCACGTGCATGCGCGTGTTTTCATTACAATTTTTATACATAACATTGTAGAACATCCTAAAGTATGCCTATATTTTAAATTTCATATTATTTCGTCAAAAAACAGAAAAAGATATTGAGATTTTTGTTTCAGCCAATCAGAGCGAAGTGCACGTGCATGCACGTGAGTTCGTTCTAATTTGACAGTGTCATATTATCTACACTTTTAATATATCTTTATATAATGAGTTTCAAATCATTTAATCAAAAAATGTAAAAGTTATAGCGATATAAAGTATATCGGTCATTTCACTCATTTCACGCGCACGCACGTGCATGCGTATGCGCGCAAAATGACCTTCGTTCCGCACACCTACACTACACACCTATTAACCCTAAAAAGGTTTTAGCTTAGTTGGGTGAACAGTTTCTGAGAACACTCGCGGACAAAAAAGTACCGGAGAACAAAGAAGAAAAAAAAGAATAATAATAATAATAGGGCTAATTGTAACGGGGACCGTTACAGATGTTCCCCAAACGCTCCCCAACTCCCTTTTGGTGCCATATTCGCTGCAAGCGCTATTAAATAAGGCACACTTTATGCAATAAATTTTAGCATTGCACGCTGCTCATCTGAATGCATGTGCGTAATGACCATATCGTTTTGTCTACACTATTTATATATTTTAATATACTTAAAATCCAATTAATTAATCCAGAAGTATTAAGAAATACACTCATTTAAGCGTATTTTTAATTTTATTCATTTCACGTGCACGCACGTGCATGAGGACTATACATTCTTGTAGGAGTCTATTATGTCTGTCTATGTTCTAAATCCCATCCTGTTTGGTTGAAAAACAAGGGAGTTATAGCCATTTACATTTTTAGCCAATAAGATTGCAGCGCACCTGCATGCGCATGTTTTCACGATAATTGTTATACATAATATTGTAGTACATCCTAAAGTATATATATATATTAGATTTCATAGCATTTCGTCAAAAAACAAAAAATATTGAGATTTTTGTTTCAGCCAATCAGAACGAAGCGCACGTGCACGCACGTGCCTGTATGTGCATGATGACCATACCTTCTTGTAGGAGTCCATTATATGTGTTTATGTTCTAAATCCCATCCTCTTTGGTTGAAAACCAAGGGAGTTATAGCCATTTAAAGTTTAAGCCAATCAGATTGCAGCGCACGTGCATGCGCGTGTTTTCAAGACAATTGTTATATATCACATTGTAGAACATCCTAAAGTATGCCTATATTTTAAATTTCATATCATTTCGTCAAAAAACAGAAAAGATATTGAGATTTTTGTTTCAGCCAATCAGAGCGAAGCTCACGTGCATGCGCGTGAGTTCGTGCTAATTTGACAGTGTCATATTATCTACTCTATTAATATATCTTTATAGAATGAGTTTCAAATCATTTCATTAAAAAATGTAAAAGTTATAGCTATATTAAGTATATCGGTCATTTCACTCATATCACGCGCACGCACGTGCATGCGTATGCGCGTAAAATAACCTTCGTGTTGCACACCTACACTACACACCTATTAACCCTAAAAAGGTTTTAGCTCAGTTTGGTGAACAGTTTCTGAGAACACTCGCGGACAAAAAAAGTACCGGAGAACAAAGAAGAAAAAAAAGAATAATAATAATAATAATAATAATAAGAAACCGAGTAAAAACAATATGTTCCCAAACTCCGTTTGGGGAACATAATAATAATAATAAGAAACAGAGTAAAAACAATATGTTCCCAAACTTCGTTTGGGGAACATAATAACATCTAAATGTATGTTTGTCTAACGTATTAGAGTAGCACTGCAACTATGTCATATCAAAACCAGACTGAATTCGTACTGATTTTGGAATTCACACTTCTTATAAGAAATTGCTGTAAGAATGGTGTTAACAATTCTTGCAAAATACCTCAATTCATTACATTTTAGCTCTCCTGAGGTGAAAACTAAAGTGAGATTTTCTGATCACCCGGTGTCCGGCCTCTGTCTGTCTGTCCGGCTGTATTTCAACTTTTCACATTTTCAACTACTTCTCAAAAACCCCATGGCAAATTTTAACCAAATAAAACTGATACAAAACACCCCTGTGTGAAGGGATTCTAAGTTCAAAAAAAGCGCTAATCAAGAAAATGAGAAACATAGGTAATCAAAGATTACGAAGCTCACCTCGACGAATGTTATCAGTTTAAGTAATGCAAATCTCACATCATATTTTCTTAATATTTAGTATTCATCCCAACAACAATATTCTTGCAAGTTGTGTTTAACCCCTTACATGGCATATACACATTTCTACGCGTGTAGCGTGAAAAACATGTATAGTGTAAATAAATATTCATAACTGTTAATACTGCAGATATCAAGGACTTCAAATTCATTCGGATTGATCTGTTCCCAAAACTTTAACCTGGCCTCTTGTATGGAAAATATAGGTCAGATCCAGCATCTGAAGCAAGTCTGATAGTGTCCATCCTTAGCTGCATCATCCATGCAAGTTTGGTTTAGCTAGGGCTTATAGTTACTTAGGAATGAAAATGTAGGTCAGATCCAGCATCCGAAGCAAGTCTGGTAGTGTCCATCCCTAGATACATCATCCATGCAAGTTTGGTTTAGCTAGGGCTTATAGTTACTTAGGAATGAAAATGTAGGTCAGATCCAGCATCCGAAGCAAGTCTGGTAGTGTCCATCCCTAGATACATCATCCATGCAAGTTTGGTTTAGCTAGGGCTTATAGTTACTTAGGAATGAAAATGTAGGTCAGATCCAGCATCCGAAGCAAGTCTGGTAGTGTCCATCCCTAGATACATCATCCATGCAAGTTTGGTTTAGCTAGGGCTTATAGTTACTTAGGAATGAAAATGTAGGTCAGATTCAGCATCAGAAGCAAGTCTGGTAGTGTCCATCCCTAGATACATCATCCATGCAAGTTTGGTTTAGCTAGGGCTTATAGTTACTTGGGAATGAAAATGTAGGTCAGATCCAGCATCCGAAGTTAGTCTGGTAGTGTCCATTCCTAGATACACATCCATGCAAGTTTGGTTCAGGTAGAGGCTTATATTTACTTGGGAATGAAAATGTAGATCAGATCCAACATCCGAAGCAAGTCTGGTAGTGTCCATCGCTAGATGCATCATTCATGCAAGTTTGGTCCAAATAGGGCTTATAGTTACTTGGGAATGAAAATGTAGGTCAGATCAAGCATCCAAAGCTAGTCTGGTAGTGTACATCCCTAGATACATCATCCATACAAGTTTGGTTCAGGTAGGGCTTATAGTTACTCGGGAATAAAAATGTAGGTCAGATCCAGCATCCGAAGCAATGCTAGTGTCCATCTCTAGATGCATCATCCAAGCAAGTTTGGTCAAAATAGGGCTTATAATTCCTGTGGAATGGACCTGCTCCAAAAACTTTAACCTGGTCACTCAACTGGAAAATGTAGGTCAGATCCAGCATCCGAAGCAAGTCCGGTAGTGTACATCCCTAGATGCATCATCCATGCAAATTTGGTCCAGGTAGGGCTTATAGTTCCTTGGGAATGGACCTGCTCCAAAAACTTTAACCTGCTCCCAAAACTTTAACCTGGTCACTCAGCTGGAAAATGTAAGTCAGATCCAGCATCCGATGCAAGTCTGGTAGTGTACATCCCTAGATGCATCATCCATGCAAGTTTGGTTCAGGTAGGGCTTATAGTTACTTGGGAATGGACTTGCTCCTAAAACTTTAACCTGGGACGCCGACGCCGACGCCAACGCCGGGGGTATAGCATAAGCTCATCTCGACTTCGTCGAGGTGAGCTAAAAAAGGTGATGTCATTAAAAAATTTTTTTTCGCAAGAACCAGAAAATCTGAAAAGCTTATCTGGAAGCATCCTATAGTGTAATGTAGATTCTAAATTGTACAAACCATGGTAACTGGGGGTAGGGTGGGGATCAGGCTTGGGGCAAATTACATTGTAAAGTAATGCATTACATTACCATTTTCAACAATATGGGCATTAAATTACCATTACCATTACTCTATTTTCTTAAAGTAATGCATTACATTACCATTACTTTAGTAAAGTAATGCATTACCATTACCATTACTTTTGGAGGTTTTTAGAAATAGAAATTTATACAAAACTGCAATTTTTTATTCGAAAGCATGTATCCACCCCCTTCAAAACTAAACATGATAAATGATAATTCAAATTTGATTTCAAGTTTTTGTTTATATTAAACTGTCAATAACTTACATTCACAGAAAGTTCAAACTTTTAAATTGTCAGATATATAACACATGTACAATATTCACTGTTTGTGTAACTATTGATGTCATTAAGCAATTTAACTTTTGGGGCACTTTAACCCCTGCCTGAAATATCTAATAATAAGGCATATAGTCTATTTTGATTCATACCCTATGAAAAAAATAAATGCATTGACAGACTTTTTGAAAAAGTAGATCGTATAGACAGGATGTACAAGTACATTTTGATCTGCCAAACATAGAATGTCTGCTACATTCTTTTATACAATGGACTTTTTATGGCCAGTACAAACTGGACCAGCTCATGCAATTACTGTTTTATAAACATGCAGTCAGGAGAAAGGGACTGGTAATTTGGAGCACTTATCCAAACAATGCATTGTTTTAATTGTTATATAACCCAGAGGCATAGTGTGTTTTGGTGACATTCTAGCTATTCAAAAGGTGGCAAATATCAGTTTACAGTGTACATTAATTAGTGTATCTCATATGCAATTTAAAAAAACAAGATCTTTTAAAATCATTTTTGAATAATTCTTTGGAATCAATTCTTTTTTAAAATAGTTAAACTTTTTTATTCAATTTTATCATTTACAAAAAAAATAAATTAGAAAAAAAAAACTAAACAATAATTTCAATCATCCATG
>NW_026937178.1:0-7619 GCF_032062105.1 Saccostrea cuccullata
GACGAACGAAATGTCGCGTCCTGGATGATAGATATCACGATCTATTATCCCTGAAAGTTTCATGTTGATATCTTTTACCGTTTTTGAGTTTAATCGCGGACAAAATGTCATTTTAATTTCAGGAAATTGTCCGTAACTTGGCATTGGAAGTGAGTTTCCAAATTTTCTCTCGGATATAATAAATTCATGTTACAACACATCTGTCCTGAAAATTTCATGTAATTCCATCCAGTAGTCTTTGAGAAATCGCGTGCACAAAATTAGAAAGTCAAAAAAATAAGAAAAATAATAATAATAATAATAAGAAACAATAGAATCACTATAAGGTCTTCCGTGAAGACGGAAGACCTTAATAAGAAACAGTAGAATCACTATAAGGTCTTCCGTGAAGACGGAAGACCTTAAATAGTGGAAAAGAAACCTAAGAATAACAAGAAGGTCTTCCGCTGAAGACGGAAGACCTTAATAAAAAACAGACGAATAACAATAAGGTCTTCCGAAGGAAGTCGAAAGACCTTAATAAGAAACAATACAAGACGGAAGACCTTAAAAAAGAAAAAAACTGTGGAAAAAAAACCTAAGAATAACAGAAAGGTCTTCCGTTGGAAACGGAAGACCTTAATAATAAGAAACAGAGTAAAAACAATATGTTCCCCAACTTCGTTTGGGGAACATAATGAATCAAAAGAGACATCGTGTATTGCAGGTTTATTGTACGAACGATGTCCATGACTACGCTTACGTCTCTGAGTATTGTTAAAAAGTCCCATCACATTTACATTATTACACTGCGGGCTTGAAAGATTTCCGACACTATCGACATTGTCATTACATCCATAGGGAAAAGCTGTCCCTAGTTTCCTAATCCAAAATTCTTCTCGTTGTCTACGGAAAGGTGTACTCAACGACGGACTATTTGTGTGGTGATAAATCTTTTCGAGAATTCTAACTTTCATTGATAAAATAGAATGATCAGGTGAATTAAAATGTTTATATAAAAGCTGTTGACCACCATGATTTATGTCATCGAAAGCAACGTAAGTGCCGATTTCTAACGATGCAAAATCGAGAGGTGTCCCGGAATTACATGGAAAATCTAGACAGAACAAGTTTGGCACGATTTCTGACCTCTCTAGATTTTCCATGTATTTCCGGGACGCCTCTACATTTTACATAGTCGAAATCGCCACTTCCGTTGCTTTCGATAAACAGGTGCAAGAATCGAGGACGTTTCGGTTCACTGCTTGTTTAAAACGACATATGTAGGTCAACAGATGATAGGGAGTTGTCATTCAATCATTTTTAAAGCTAGATCTCACCCGACACCGGTAGGAAAAATATAGATATAGATGAAAATTTAGTGTGAACCGAGGTCCTCCCTGATTTCCAAGATGGCGAGTGGCGCTCCTTTACTCTTTTAATAATTTCGGCGAATTTTTATTTTTATTTTAAAGAGGGTATTCAGGCACACATAGAAAAACACATAATGCAGAAAATACACCATCATGTAACCAAGCGCCTATGGTCATAGTTGGTTTTTTCCATACACGAGATATGTAAACAAGACATGTTTTATTCATGCTCATGTTGTGTTTAACTATGCCCTGTGCAAAATTGAGCTCAGCTTCACTAAATGATATTTTTACAGTAAATCAATAACACGACGAACTTGAATTTCATCGTAAATTTTCAAATATTTATTGATAGCTAGGATTTTTTGCAACTTAATTTTTTGGTTGTATAAGTTGTCTTAAAAAGCGGTGTGACAAAAGAATCTTGCTTTTTCGAATTTTTAACCCTATTCGTACTCTGAAATATTTTAAAAGACATATTTTTAATCTAAGCTGAAAAATTCAATTGTGGACCGAGTGGACCCAGAAACACGGAGAATCAAAACTCCACTCCGACACCGTGGGGCATAGTATTTCTCACTCAATATCTCAGAAATAAGTCTAGAAACCTATTAATATATCTGCTTCATGGTGTGTGGGACATACTAAATAAGAGATATACAATATTATAAAAAAAAATAAACGACAGGTTTTTTTTCAGCTAAAGGTCCTTCTTCCCCTTAAAGAAAAAATTGACCTGATGATTTCATACTAAAGACCTGGTATTTTTTAACGACCTGGTATTTTAAATGATGTGATGGGTTTAAGTGACCTGATTTATTCTTATGGTATATTTATAGGAAAATAAAGCAGATTTCATTGTTAAACTTAATAAAATTTGAAAATTTGCAGCAGTTCCATTTCATTTGAAACTAGTGCTAATTGTAACGGGGACCGTTACAGATGTTCCCCAAACGCTCCCCATGTCCCTTTTCGTGCCTTATTCCTCTAAGACCTTTTATAAATATGCTAAGTATCCAAGGATTTCATTTAAGAATATAAAAGTTACAATGATATCAACTATCAACGATATATCGTTCAACGTTTTGCATGCGCCCACACGTACATGTACATGCATATGCAAGATGATTATGGCATGTTGGTTAAGCGATTAACATATCTTTCTATCCCGCCACTCAAAGAAAAAAATACATATATAAAGTTACCATTTTTCAAGCATATGTCATTTTTTAATACATCGATTCATATTTTATTTCTCTACTTATTTTAACCTCGGGCTCAAAGTTGGTTTTATTCCGACGACGAGGCAGGGTTAAAGTCGACTAAGGGTATCACGCCGATAGCTAACCAATCAAAATGAACTTATTCATTTGTAGTTCCATACATGGAAAAGGAATTTTCTTTTCTGTTCAGAATTTTTTTTATATTTCCTCTCAGGCCATTTTGACAACTCTGGTACCTGTGCCTAGTAAATTTTATATACTTTGTAAATAAATATATAAAGGTTTTTGACCGGAACTATTCTTTTTTCCAATGCATAGGGGGCTACTTTCTGGGGTTTACAAGAGATGTTTACAAGGTTAGCTTTTTTAAAATGGAATGCAGAAAGTTTCTCTCTTGTTTTGTAATGGTTTATGATTTGATCTATATATCATGTTGTGTTCCTTAAATGTAATAAATGCCATTGTAAGAAAGTTAATTATTTTTAACATAATGCTGTACATAATAAATAATAAAGCATAGAATAAATTTTAGTTAGTCTGCATCGTGATCATTACAAAGATCTTCAATAATTATATAAATTCTCTTCGGCTCAGACATCAGAGAAAGTTCATCTCATACCGGTAAATGAACAATGAAAAGCCACCATAGCAAATAAGATCACGTTAAATTCTATAAAAATGATACAGATTATGATGAATAAAAGGAAGGTAGACTCTGTGTTAAATTGTTTTTAAATATTATTTATATAATAGTGTTGCATTATGCATGTACTATGTCTAAATAGTAGGCAGGGTTTGACACATGGTGCACGAGCCTACTATTTAGGCATAGTACATGCATAATGCAACACTATTGTTATTATTATGCTGACTGTTGTTATTATTTATGCGGCAATCCATTTGATTTTTTCCTGAAAATAATGGTGGTAACATAGCGCACTTGCAAAAACTCATTCAAAATCTTCATGCTAAAATTAGTTGCATGCTTAGTTATTTTGGTTACTAGTATTTTCTCTAAATAAGTCAGAATTTTCTGTCCCAAAGATACTCATCTTTATTTTCTGTTTTGTCAGTAAGACTGATTTGTTTACAGACGTGGATTCTCATTGATAATTTTCTTTTACATCCTTCAATCAAGCGCTATATAAAAATGCGTTTTAATGACCCCATGATATCAATTCATCTAACGATCTGTATGTAATTAGTTTGAAACTTTGTTGTACACATTTATCTAAGATTCCTTAGAATAAATATAACTCTTTTCAAATAATATTTGTCTATTTCTCCTTCTTGTGTCAATTGTATAAATTAAGTTTATATATTTAATAAAATTCTCATAATCTCGTGATCGTCTCTGTGGCGTAATCGATAAGGCATCGGACTGGCAACCTCATGGTAGTGAGTTCAATTCCCGGTGTGGGTTCATTGAAGAATTTTATTCAGAAAATAAGGCCGTGCACTATTTCGGCATAGTATGCTTACGTTTAGCTGCAGATCTGTAGCTCTCCGAAAAAATAAATATTGATAGACCGGAGAGCTACAGTGCCACCCATTGAAAAAAATGTATATTTATTGCGCACAAGAAATTGCGCTTGATTCTCGAATAATTTTTCCAAATTCTTACCTCAATTGCAAAAAATGGAAGATTTCAAAAAAAATTACTCTCTCCTGTATCAAGTTCTCTCGTAGTTGACATCTGAACGAAGCATATTGGACCGAATTATCTTTGAAACCAAAATGGCAGTATAAAGAAGCGAAATGTCCGATGATTGCAATATCAGGGCCAGGAGGACTATTAACAACAATTATGAGGAATGTTTTGTTGTGGAAAGAGTCAAAGAATATGTTAGGAACACACGGTTAGTAATATTTTGGGATTATAGCTTTAAAAACATGGAGAAATAAATCAAGAACCGAGCGCATTTTTTTGTGCGCAATAAATATACAGTCTTTTCAATGGGTGGTTCTGTAGCTCTCCGGTCTATCAATATATTATTTATTTTTTCGGAGAGCTACAGATCTGCAGCTAGCTTACGTTATATAAATCCTTAGACCACTATGCGAGAATAGTGGGGTATGGGTTATATAGAGACAAACTCTTTTATCAAACGCGCGACAGAGAACTAATCCCCGAGGGCTTGCCCGAGGGGAATAGTTCCTGTCAAGGGTTTGATAAAAGAGCTATCCCACTCACAACCAGTGGATAAGTGTTTTATTATACTGATGTATAATATAATTTCTGAGGTTTGAATTTTTTGGAGTAAGATAATTCTGCAAGAATAATCTGAAATCCTGATGACGTCACAATGCAACTGGAGTCATTATGACATCATCAGTTTAAAGATTTATCGCTGGAAACAAAATTGGCGGCAACAATTGCATGAAAATTTTCCGAGGGTGGATAGCAAAAACTATACCCCGAGGTATAGCTTTGCTTTGCATGGACTATACAGGATAGTTATTTTACCCTCTGAACTTTACATAGGAAACATTTTAACAGAAGTATAATAATAATAAATAACAGTTTTCAGTTGTGCATTTCGAGGCAATGCATGATGTGGAAGGGGGGGGGGCATACTGCATGTATATTTTACTCAATTTCTAAGTTTGAGCGTCCATTTTAGTGTTATTAGGAAAGAAAAGAATTGCTTCCCAAAAAGTAATGAACGCCACAGAAAACAATTCAAAATATGTTTATACATGCAGTACGGATACATAACATGTCTTTGATGATGTACGTCTACCATCATAGCAAAACTATAGATTAAAATACTGAAATCCATCCCCCCTCTCCTTTCATTGGGGGGTGGGGGGGGGGGGGGTGTTGACCCTGTCTATAAATCAGCACAGTTCTCTCAGCTATCGCATTTCCACTGTGGTCAATTTCTCAAATGTGGGCGCGGTTCACGTGCACAAGCGGACTTGCACGTCCATCACCATACTGTCTTACACTGGTCTTCTGATGTTTTCATAACTTCTAGGGTTATCATTAGAGTGAAAAAAAATTGATTGTCCTTTTTTTCTCTATTTTTGGTACCTTTGTGGCAAGTGAATTGTTGTGTGAATTCCAACCCGTACATGTCTTATGCAAGGTATTAAATATTGATCGAGGGAGTCTTGCATCAGGCATCCAGAGGAATACACAATCTCAAATCGGCCTGCAATGGCGATTGAGGGAATAAATGTACTTATCTTCTATTAGAAGCAATGAAATATTTTCATAGTATGATTTAAAAACTGACAAATATCCCATCTAGAAGCTGAACAGTCGTCATAAATTTTCTTCGAGAACGACGAAGAACAATGCAGTCTATAAATAGATCGAGATCGTGAGTGTGCGTGAAGAAGCACGCCCTCTGGTTGGAGAATTTGTGCAAATCTTTTTTCCCAGAATTCCGATTAACGCAAGCGCACTTGCAGTTTCATCCTAACATAACTAATCAGCCCGGGGGCTGACTAAAAAAGACATTCGTGTCAGCTAATGTGACCAATATTGTTTAACACCTTCTTATTAAGGTCTTCCGTTTCAGACGGAAGACCTTATAGTGATTCTACTGTTTTTTCTTTTTATTATTATTATTATTAGGGTCTTCCGTCTTCAGCGGAAGACCCTTCTATTATTCTTATGTTTCTTTTTCAATTTTCTTCTTCTTCTTATTTAAGGTCTTCCGTCTTCACGGAAGACCTTATAGTGATTCTATTGTTTCTTATTAAGGTCTTCCGTCTTCACGGAAGACCTTATAGTGATTCTACTGTTTCTTATTATTCTTTTTATTATTTTTTTGACTTTCTAATTTTGTGCACGCGATTTCTCAAAGACTACTGGATGGAATTACATGAAATTTTCAGAACAGATGTGTCGTTACATGAATTTTGTATATCCGGGAGATTTTTTGAAAATTCCTATCTGGTGCCAAGTTACGGGACATTTCCTGAAATTAAAATGACATTTTGTCCACGATTAAACTCAAAAACGGTAAAAGATATCAACATGAAACTTTCAGGGATTATAGATCGTGATATGTACTATCCAGGACGCGACCTTTCGTTCGTCGTCGCTACTTCCTGTCGTTAGGAGAAACGAATTTAAAAAATCGTATTTTCTAACTTTTTTGTTTTTCAATATTTTTTATTTATTTTTGGAATGGTAATAGAGACCCTTCTATTGATGCTTACTATATAATTTGTTTGAATATTGATAAATCAAAACTCTAGATATTAACATTTAAAAATCTGAAGCGGGACCAACATGGAGGCTGTCTCTGTCAACTCCGCCATTTCCCGAGTAGAGGTCTATGGAGGCAGCTGAGCGTTTGATTAAACCATTCTGACATCAGGATACATGAAATGTAAAAAACTACTTGGACTTTCACGTAATAGTATGTTGCAATTTAGTGTCAAACTTAAAACTTAATTTCCGTTTCACTGCTTTAGTGTTACTAGGCTAGATACAATATGTAATGTGTACAATGTGTTAAATATACGTTCTTAACGAAATAAAATAAAGGTGATAAGAACATTTTATGTATTTAATTTCATTGAAGCTATCACACCTATTTCATAGTTCAGTCCAAAGAAAATGCGCGATTATTTACTTGTGGCGTTTGGCGTTTAGCGCGATATTATGAATAGTGGCCCACCTTTTATAATTCTTAGACAGGTGTACTGTTGCAAAAGTATACACAAGTATATTTAGAGCAGTACTCCCAATAGCTTAATGGTTTGCGCGTTGAGGATAAAAGCAAAAAAAGCGCATTCACGTTGGCGACCTGGGTTCAATCCTACTTGTGACCAAAATTTTGAATCACTTTTCAAATTTTCATTTTACTTGTTTTTTTTCCTGAATCGGACGGAAGACCTCTCGTTGCTCGCAAGGAGATCGTATCTAGTTATTAAGGTCTTCCGTCTTCACGGAAGACCTTATAGTGAAGACGGAAGACCTTATAGTGATTCTACTGTTTCTTATTATTAAGGTCTTCCGACTTCCTTCGGAAGACCTTATTGTTTTCCTTCTGTTTTTTATTATTATTATTATTCCACTTTT
>NW_026937179.1:0-7619 GCF_032062105.1 Saccostrea cuccullata
CTGCAGAACTGTAGCTCTGGGTCTGCAGTCACATGTTTTCGGAGAGCTACAGTTCTGCAGCTATGAAGTTAATTGATTTTTAAGGATATGCTATGATTACTTAGAAAAGAAGAAAAAAATTATTTAACATTCATCGCAATCTGTTAGGAACGTTTTTACGGCAGAGAATCCCGCCTTGAAAATTGTAAATAAATGAAGCGACATTAAAATTTGCTGTGGAATACATCTTCAACATTAGACCTTCATGATGTTCATATCTTAACTTTAACTAAATATATATTGGTAAATATTAAAAAAGAAACATACAAACAAATCAAAAACATGCGTGTTATGTCTTAGAGCTGAATTCGATCTTAAAATTTATAGTTAAGATATTATAACGGCAAATTTGTAAGTGACATGAAAAAAAATAATAATTGTCTATGCTTGTTTTATGTCTCTCCCTGTGTATATAACAACCATGGTAACAAAAAGGGAAATAATTCAAACGAATTTAAGTTTCCCTATTTTTAAAAATTAAGTATCACAGTGTATATTCATCATTTTATTTTCATGTTCCTATACATCTATTTTATATTAGATAAAGATAAGGGTAAACAAGATGTGTTTGTGAAACACTATGCGCCCGGCGGCAGCAAAGTTCGAAAAACGCTATTATTAGCATATAGGTCACAGTCAATGTCTCAAGGTCATTGACTTTGGTTTCATTTGAAAGACCTTGATTAGCGAAGTTTGTATACCAAATATGAAGTCTGTATCTCTCATGGTTCAAAAGTTATGGTTAAAGTTCAAAAAAGTTATTTTTAGCATATAGGTCACAATGAAGGTCACAAGGTCATTGACCTTGGTGTCACTTGAAAGAGCTTAATTAGTGACGTATTCAAACCAAATATGATGTCTCTATCTCCTATGATTCAAAAGTTATGGTGAAAGTTCAAAAAAAGCTATTTTTAGCATATAGGTCGCAATCAAGGTCACAAGGTCATTGACCTTGGTGTCATTTGAAAGAACTTTATGAGTGGAGTATGCACACCAAATATGAAGTCTCTATCTTCCATGGTTGAAAAGTTACGGCGAAGGTTAAAGTTTGCAGGGAAAAACTATTTTTAGCATATAGGTCACAATGAAGGTCACAAGGTCATTGACCTTGGTGTCACTTGAAAGAGCTTCATTAGTGGAGTATTCAAACCAAATATAAAGTCTCTATCTCCTATGATTCAAAAGTTATGGTGAAAGTTTTTAAAAAAGCTATTTTTAGCATATAGGTTGCAATCAAGGTCACAAGGTCATTGACCTTGGTGTCACTTGAAAGAGCTTAATTAGTGACGTATTCAAACCAAATATGATGTCTCTATCTCCTATGATTCAAAAGTTATGGTGAAAGTTCAAAAAAAGCTATTTTTAGCATATAGGTCGCAATCAAGGTCACAAGGTCATTGACCTTGGTGTCATTTGAAAGAACTTTATGAGTGGAGTATGCACACCAAATATGAAGTCTCTATCTTCCATGGTTGAAAAGTTACGGCGAAGGTTAAAGTTTGCAAGGAAAAACTATTTTTTGCATATAGGTCGCGGTCAAGGTCACAAGGTCATTGACCTTGGTGTCACTTGAAAGAACTTCATTAGTGGAGTATGCATACCAAATATGAAGTCTCTATCTCTCATGGTTCAAAAGTTATGGCGAAGGTTAAAGTTTGAAGACAAACAGACAAACAGACAGACAGACAGACAGACAGACAGGACAAAACCAATATACGCCCCGGATCTATCGATCCGGGCGCATAAAAAAATTATCACGTCAGTTAAATACAGTTTGTGCGTTTGCAAAAATATATCTTTCATCGAAACTTAAACACCTCTATATGTTTCGTCGTTGTGACAGCTTTTCCTTTCAAAGTACATTGAAAATACTAGACTAAGGACTCGAAAATGATTTATACGATTGTATATATCTTTTAAAACTTTTAATGCCAAATCCGAAGAGTAAAAGAATGGTAACGACAATACCTAATTGGTCTCATTAATTATTCCGACCACTAGGAATGACACAAAATTTGACAGGGATTTCTGAAGCTGTGGGTGCGCGAAATCGGGGTGTTGGGTCAAGAATTACTACGACAGCAAAAATATCTAAAGCTTATAAAAATTCCCTTTATTACATGTTTATGGCTCAAGACGTCTCGAATATTAACTCTTCTTTATAAATAATTCTTTTCAAAAATAAATCTGTTACATATATTAAAAGAATCGATTTATTTTACACCGAGATTATAAACGTTGTGTACATGCTAAACGTTACATGACGTCATAGTGCATTTTGTTTGCTTTACTAGAAAGAGTTCAAATATTCAACAGCAAATATTTCTGTAACGGATGCTCGTACCTTTCAATCTCCAATAGTAGAAAATGTAGGGCAAAATCCCCAGCTTTCAGGATATGACATTCATTTTTTTTTTATCGTGCGGTCGTAATTGAGATACATAGCTATTATAAAAAGACAGCACAACAATCAATCAATATGCGTAATTTTACTTTACTTCCCGCAATTATATCCAATATTCAATTCAAGTTTACAATAATCTTTTTAGAATATTGCGGAGAAAAACTGATAACAGCAAAATTGTTGTGTTTCTTCTCTAGTTTCAGAAAATATCAACAGTTTTGTTGTATCCCAATTATTTACGAAACGCCAACAGTTAAATCGCTGTGATGCTGAATATGCGTCAAAAGGCGCACTTGGCCGTTAAGGGGTTAATCACGTTCCTGCGCGTCTTTCAGACTTGGGTTGATTACTATGCTATGAATATACTAATACACATGTTTAAAAATTCAAATTTGAAATTTGCTTTTGCTTACATATATTAGAATTCTCATTGTCAAATGCAACCGTCTTTTTATTCATTCATTTTCGAACATACTTTTGCCTTGCCTTCATACAGAAACAGTGCAGTTCATGTAATTTCTGTATTTTCTGTACATTAATGTTACAGTAAGGCACAAGATGAAAGAAGTATTTCTCATTTGTTCGACTGCTTTCCATGTTAAAAAGATGCCATTTTTTCAGTTTCCTTTCCTGAAGTCTAGCATCATGAAAGTACATACCAACAGAAACTTTCAAACTTTCAGATCTTAAATGTAAAGGAATTCTCTTTTAAATATATAATTTACAATTTACTATGTTGAAAGATACATAATACTTTATTATCCAATCCTTTCACATGATTTCTTAATTCAGTTTTGTCATTTTTCGGCGCTGCATTTCGACAAAACCAACACAGACAAGTAATAAAACAGTGTAAAGTACCTACAATACTACTTATCTGTAAGAAGTCAGTTTGAAAATTTTAAACAAATAGCATCAGAGAAAGCTTGATAAACTAATTTGTAAATACCTATGAGAAAAGCACACATATTAGCATTATACAATTTATAAACAAACTCCTTTTTAGAATATTGACTTTTAAATCTTAAGATAATGATTTTAAGAGAATAGGCACCTTTAAAGTGGAATATTTAATCATATAAGGGTTATAGCTCGTACTGTAACTCTATAGTTTTAAGTTTTATTGCAAGAAAAATGTTACTTTAATTTTTATAAAAAAAAAAACCACGCGAGTTTAAAAGGTGCTTTGAGCTGTGTTTACATACAGCTTAGGGCACTTTTAAGCTCAAGCGGATCTTACCTCCGAGTAATAAACAAGTTTAGACATATCAACATCATAATATTGAGCATTAATAGAAAAATTAATAGAAAAATTACAGCAAACAGTATTTGTGTTCTGCAAAAATCATTTCGTCTTTATCATTGCATAATAAAAAATGTGTAATTCAAATGAATATTTTTGCCTAGTATATCAAATGTTATTGTGTCCTTTATGCAATGCTTTATAAATCTTTTTTTTTTTTTTGGTCTTATATTCGTATGCAGGAACTGTGGAGTTAATATTAAATGGAATTTGAACAACTGAAATGTGAAGGATATACTAATAATGTGACAAGAAAAAAAACAACAAAACATGTGCTTACAAAACATTTTAAAGTGTCTAATTCATGTGTGTTATAATAACAATATAATAACAAAAATATTTTGATATATTTCAACACAATTAGAAAACAATACACAAAATTATGACGTCGTGAAAACAAATATAGATATACTTATATACGGCAAGGGCCCTTTTTAAGCTCATATGGTTTTTCGTCATAAACTTGTGTCACAATAAGGTCATATCGCTACAATGTTACGAACTTGTGTAACAGTGAGGTCATATCGTTACAATGTAATTGTGTAACATTAAGGTCATATCGTTACAATGTACTTGTGTCACAATAAGGTCATATCGTTTCAAAGTACTTGTGTAACAATAAGGTCATATCGTTACAATGTACTTGTGTAATAATAAGGTCATATCAACGTACTTGTGTCACAATAAGGTCATATCGTTACAATGTACTTGTGTCACAATAAGTTCATATCGTTACAATGTACTTGTGTAACAATTAGGTCATATCGTTACATTGTAACTGTGTAACAATAAGGTCATATCGTTACAATGTACTTGTGTAACAATAAGGTCATATCGTTACAATGTACTTGTGTAACAATAAGGTCATATCGTTACAATGTACTTGTGTCACAATAAGGTCATATCGGTACAATGTACTTGTGTAACAATATGGTCATATTGTTACATTGTAACTGTCTAACAATGTATTTGTGTAACAAAAAGGTCATATCGTTACAATGTACTTGTGTAACAATAAGGTCATATCGTTACAATGTACTTGTGTAACAATAAGGTCATATCGATACGATGTACTTGTGTCACAATAAGGTCATATCGTTACAATGTACTTGTCTGTGTAACAAAGGGTAACAATGTACTTGTGTTAAGGTCATATCGTTACAATGTACTTGTGTAACATAAAGGTCATATGGTTACAATGTACTTGTGTCGAAATAAGATCACATCGTTACAATGTACTTGTCTAACAATAAGATTGTTACATTGTAACTGTCTAACAATGAGGTCATATCGTTACATTGTAACTGTCATATCGTTACAATGTACTTGTGTAATAATAAATCATTCGTTGCAATGTACTTGTGTAACAATGTCATATCGATAGGTAACTGTGTAACAAAAGGTCATATCGTTACATACTTGTGTAACAATAACGTCGTTACAATGTACTTGTGTATCGTTACAATGTATTGTGTAACATAAAGGTCATATCGTTACAATGTACTTGTGTCACAATGTTACAATGACTTGTTTACATATTGTGTAACAATAAGGTCATATTGTTACAATCGGTCATATCGTTACAATGTACTTGTGTAACAATAAGGTCATATCGTTACAATGTACTTGTGTAACAATAAGGTCATATCGGTACAATGTACTTGTGTTACATTAAGGTCATATCGTTACAATGTACTTGTGTCATAACATTAAGGTCATATCGTTACAATGTTACATTGTAACTGTCTAACAATGAGGTCATATCGTTACAATGTAACTGTGTAACAATAAGGCACATGCACTTGTTACAATGTACTTGTCTTGTGTAACATAAGGTCATATTGTTACAATGTAACTGTCTAACATAAAGGTCATATCGTTACAATGTAACTGTGAAGATCGTTACAATGTACTGTGTAACAGTAAGATTATATTGTTACATTGTAACTTGTCTAACAATGAGGTCATATCGTTACAATGTACCTGTGTAACAAAAATCATATCGTTACAATGTACTTGTGTAACAGTAAGGTCATATGGTTACAATGTACTTGTCTAACATTAAGGTCATTACAATGTACTGTGTCACAATAAGGTCATATCGTTACAATGTACTTGTCTAACAATAAGGTCATATCGTTACAATGTACAATGTAACTGTGTAACAATAAGGTCATATCGTTACAATGTACTTGTGTAATAATAAGGTCATATCGTTGCAATGTACTTGTGTAACAATGAGGTCATATCGATACAAGGTAACTGTGTAACAATAAGGTCATATCGTTACTATGTACTTGTGTAACAATAATGTCATATCGATACAAGGTAACTGTGTAACAATAAGGTCATATTGTTAAATTGTAACTGTCTAACAATAAGGTCATATCGTTACAAGGTACTTGTGTAACAATAAGGTCATATCGTTACAATGTACGTACTTGTATAACAATAAGGTCATATTGATACAATGTACTTGTGTAACAATAAGGTCATATCGTTACAATGTACACTGGGTGAAAAGTCCAGTTTCTGCAAAACTGAAAATATACGGAAACCTTGCTGAAACTTGGCGTTGAAGTTTCCTGAATGGTTTCTGCAATGCGGAAAATGTATAATAGTTTCAGCAAGTTTCTTTCTAGGGTTTCCGTATACTGAAACGATTGATGTTGGTTTCCAAATAGTTTCCGCAAAACGGAAACCAATGTAAAATTTTATGTTTCAGTAGGTTTCAGTTTCCGGAAACTATTAATTTCGATTCCAATATGGTTTCCGCATGATGAAACCGAAATTAAACTTTTTCTATTATTTTTGTTTTTCAGAAGGGTAGAAAAATCAACTCATATGATCTTTATACTGTCAGGTGTTGCTATATATTTCGTGAAATGTTATTAAACTTTACTTTAAAGTTTGGTACATTTAGTGATCAAATATCTTTTAATAATACATTTATAAAGAACATAAATATACATGTAACGAATATTGCGCAAATACTTAAAGTAACATGAGTCAAAATCACGCATTTCTTAAGATAGTTGGATCAAAAAACAAAAAGATTTATGTAAAATATAATTATGAATGTAGTAAAGTTTTGAAAACTGCAATGTAAAGCAAGAATAGAAATGAAAAATTTAAGTTACTAAAAAACAAATGTTTCTATCGCGAAATATTAAGTCGAGGTCACGGGTCCTTTATTTTTTTATCTATGAAACATGCATGGTTAATTCCTCAATTTTTCAGCTCATGCGTACGATACAGAGAAACAATGAAGCAATATTTTTGTGTTGGGTTATACAACAATTTTTTTTTTCATTGTATTTTTCATCATAAAAGTAGAAGATTTTTTTTTTGGTTCTGAAACCTTTAATTTTCTGAAACCTATTCTTCAAGAACTGCAAATAATTTCATGTGTCATTCAGATATTCTGCTTTGTCAATTTTCCCATATTTTCCGTCACTTTCTTTTATCTAATATTTTATATTACCTGTTTTCATATTTTCCATCGCCCTTTTACGAATTTCAACTGCCTTATTAATTTCATCAATTTTCTTTTCTTTCTCATTTTTTTCCCTTTTTCCCCTCTTTACAAAGCTGGACAATTTCCTGTAAGAGTTCTTTTTTGGAATAATCTTCCTCGGATCCAGATCTTAAGGGAAAAAAAGACTTCTTCGGGAGTCGCAGTCACACACGGTGTTATCAACTAAAATGTCCAGTTTCATTTTCATTAAGCCGAAGTTCTTGACTATTTATTTTAGACCAACATATATACAATTAATAAACATAACCGATGAATAAAATTGAAATGCATTGTTAAAGTTAATGAGAATCTGCATCGTTTCTCAAAATAAAGTTTTACTACAGTACTCACTTGTA
>NW_026937180.1:0-7618 GCF_032062105.1 Saccostrea cuccullata
AAATAAGGAATATTTTAGGCTTTAAAGAAAATGTAGTTTTTGACTTATAAATACCGGAAGTGATGTTTCCGGAAGTACAAAACCTTACTTATGGGACACTTTTAGATGTTCTGTTAAATGATTTTGTTTTAAAATACATATGTCCAGTGGTTTTCTTTAAATCCTTGACGTAAAAGTGTTAAAGACGAAAACAATAGGTCTTTTCGCAGAAAGCGAAAAGCCCTAATAAAACAAGACGAAAACAATAGGGCTTTTCGCCTGAAAGCGAAAAGCCCTAAAAAATATAGAAATGAATTGTCTGTCAGCAGCACGTCAGTCCTGGAAGAATGTTCTTTAAAACGTAGTCAATTAATCACCACACCCTTGCTTGAGGTTTGAGTTCCGGTTTTTGAATTTCCTCTGATAAACGGGTTTTCTTTCACAAATTAAATTGAATATTATAACTTTCACAAGTATCACATATATCACATAATAAACTTTCACAATGCCGTCTAGATTAACTTTGGTTTGAATTTATATTATTTTAAACAGGAGATTTCATTATAACACATAACTTAAAATTGCTGGTCCGGATGTGTCCGTCAGGGCTGCCGTACTCTTTCGTACTCTCTCACACAGTTGCCGCTGTTACTGCAAAACCATAACCCTCTCCCTGGCTCCCTGGACTGCCGACTGGCTATTGTCAATGTAATTAGCTGTAGTACCCCGCCCAAGACCTGATAATTACCAAACGGGACAAAAGCCCGAGGAAATAGGACCCTGGGGAAAAATATAATAAAACAACCACACTAAACGTGCAGACTCACACAAGAAACCATATTTTACAAATTGTATTTTCAAATACCTGATGTAGTTTGACTACCCGCCCAGGCTACTTCATCATAACAACAAGCCAAACAGGTCTTATCTCGGCTGTAACTTCCCGGGTACTACCCGAACACGAGCTCTCAGGTAGATAAAATTACACATCGAGGGGCTCCCCACAGGATAAATAACAATATTTACACTAACGCACTAGGGGTATCCTACGGGATTAAATTTAGTTTGTTACAAACCTCCCCCTTTTGAAGACTAAAGCACCATTTAGTCCAACCTATTTACAAACTAAATACATAGAAATCAACCACATATATACAAACTGGAAATATTCACCATTGATCTTGGTTTACTCTAACTCTTCACTAGACCTTGACAACGCATCTGCAATAACGTTCTGATTACCTGGAACATACCGAACTGTAAAACAAAACTCCTGCAATAGAAGACTCCATCTCAAAAGCCTCTGATTTGACAGTTTTGATCTCTGTAACCATGTCAATGGAGCATGATCAGTTTCAATAACAAACTGCTTACCTTCTTAATACACTCGGAGTGTTTTGACAGCCCAAATAATTGCATAGCATTCTTTTTCAATCACCGCATAGTTTTTCTCTGCTGCTGTAAACTTTTTACTCAAAAAGAATATTGGGTGCTTACCAGTGTCGAACTCTTGTTCGAGGACTGCGCCTGCTCCAGTAGCACTTGCATCTGTACGCAAGACAAACATTCGACTAAAATCTGGACTGTGCAATATTGGTTCACATGCCAACTTACCTTTAAGTTCCTTGAAAGCAGTATCAAGATTATCTGTCCATTTTATTTTGTGTGGTGAATTCTTTTTGGTCAAGTCTGTGAGTGGTAGGGCAAGACTAGAAAAATTAGGAATAAACTTCCTGTAAAATCCAATGAGACCCAAAAATGACCTTACCTTCTTTTTGGTGTTTGGGACCGGAACGTTTTGAATTGCTTGCACCTTTGACAACAATGGCTTTATCTTACCGTCACCTACCATATGTCCGAGGAAACTGACCTCACCAAACCCCAATTTGCACTTTGACGGTCGGGCTGCTAAATTTGCATTCTGCAACGCTGTAAAAATCTCTCTCAAATGCACCAAGTGATCTACCCAGGAATCGCTGAAAACACCAATGTCATCTATAAAAGCTTCTGCATAGTTTTCCTGACCTTCAAGGACTTTACTCACCAATCTCACAAAAGTTGCGGGAGCATTTACCATCCTGAATGGCATTACCGTGAAACTGAAATGACCAAAAGGTGTAACAAAAGCACTTCTGTTTTGCCTCGTCATCTAGTGGCACTTGCCAATAACACTTAGTAAGATCCAACTTACTGATATACTTAGCTCTACTGATTTTGTTTAGAATATCATCCATTCTTGGCATCGGACGAGGATCAAACACAGTTACCTTATTTAGATCCCTATAATCAACGCAGAATCTAAGGGTGTCGTCATTCTTTTTGATGAGTACAATAGGCGCTGAAAGGGGTTTCCGTCTCCTCTATTATTCCCATCTCTTTCATCTGCTTGATTTCTGCCTTTACTTTTTCCTGTAGCGCATACGGAATGGAATAGGGTTTCTTCTGGATTGGTTCTTCGGTTGTCGTTTTAATGGTGTGCTGAATGTAGGACGTTTTCTTTGGAACATCTGTAAATACATTCTCAAATTCTTCTGCTAACCTTTTGAGTTGTCGTTTCTGCTCTTCTGACAGTTCTGACGATATCTCAACATTATCTGATGAATTTGTCTGTTGAAGGATTGGTGCTCTATGGTTAGTGCAATCGTCCTCATCTGAAAAATTTGGTTTTGCATCCATACATGCCAAAACTTCATTGCTTTTCGGACACTTCTCTTCCGAATCTCTGCTAAGCCACTCTTTCAACATGTTGACGTGGTAAACCGGTTCTTTATTCTTGGATATTCTTACCTTGTAATCCACTGGACTTACCTTTTTCACTACTTCATACGGACCTTTCCATTGCGCCATCAGCTTAGATGTGCTAGTTGGAAGAAGTACAAGAACTTTCTGACCTACCTCAAATGTACGAGTTCTCGCCTTTTTGTCGTAGTACATCTTTTGTTTCTTTTTCGCGAGTCTCTCTGAATCTTTAACCAAATCTCTAATGTTCTGCATTCTCTCCCTCGTCTCCAGAATATAGGACAACACTGAAGCCTGTTCAACTGTAGGTTCCTCCCACTGCTCTTTCAAGATTGCTAAGGGCCCCCTAACATGTCTACCATAGAGCAATTCAAAGGGAGAATACCCAGTTGTCTCATTTGGCACCTCTCTGTATGCAAAAAGGACGTAAGGCAAGTGAACATCCCATCTGTGAGGTTCAGAAGAAGCATATGCCTTCAGCATTTTCTTCAAAGTCCCATTAAATTTTTCCAACCCATTTGCTTGTGGATGGTAAGGGGTAGTTGTTAATTTTCTTATCTGAAGTAACTTACACAATTCAGTCATCAGTGTGGACATAAAATTGGTACCCTGGTCCGACAGAATTTCATTAGGCACACCTACCCTAGAAAACAGATCTATCAAAGTATTGGACACTGTCTCTGCTTCTTGGTTTTTCAAAGGAAATGCTCCCGGATACCGTGTTGAGTAGTCCGTACAAACCAAGATGTAACGATTTTTCTTCTCCGTCAGTGGAAGCGGTCCAACAAAATCGATGGCTATTCTTGAGAATGGTTCCTCAATGGGTGGAATAGGAATGAGTGGAGCTTTTGGAGTTCGACCTTTTGGTGTTCCCTTTTTACAAATAGAACAAGATTTGCAAAATCGAGATATGTCAAAATACATTCCAGGCCAAAAGAAATGTTGCATAATACGCTGCCTGGTTTTCTTGTTACCTAAATGTCCTGCTAGTGGAGTGTCATGAGCCAGGGATATTACCTTCGACCTCATTGTCTTTGGTATGACGATCTGGGAAAATTCCTCACCAGAATCTTTCTGAAATATTCTATACAGTAAACCATCCTGTTTCTGAAAGTAAGACTTACCTTCTTGAGTATCGTCTTATGCCATACTCAGTGCAGATTTCAAACTGTCATCTGATTCCTGAAGTTCTACCAACTTATCTCTGCTGCACCACAATTGTTTCAAAGATTCATCCTCTGAATCCTCTTCTGTTGCTTTTCTCTGAGAACTACTATTACCTTGCTCCAATTTGGCCTGCAAACGTGTCTGAACTGCAGCACAAGTGTTCTCGTCATCTCCATCCCTCTTGACTTCTTTTTCGTCCTCCATTGGTTTGAGTATGCTAACATTATTACCAATAATTACATCAGCAAAATCAGGAGAATCAAGGACAAGGGCATGTACCTTACCTGATACATAAGGAGTCTTCAAATCTACCATTGCCTCATCACAGTTTCTTTGAGATCCATCAGCCAGAGTTATCACTCTTGAACGTCCTGTTTTATCAGAGTCTGAAATAAACTTACTACGTACAAATACAGTAGAGCATCCGGTATCTCGTAAGACTGCAACTGGTTGATCACTCACCTGGCCCTTTACTAAATCCAGACCCAATGCTGCCGATGTTTCAATTACTGGCGACTCGTTATCAACTCCGGACAACTTAAGAATCACCCTACCCTTGGTTGTATCTTGTATATTGCCTACAACTTTAGACTCAGACTTATCTAAACACAAACCAACATTTTCTGACCTTTTCTCAGGCTTTGTACCTCTCTGACCTTTACTGTCTCGACCCTTTGACTGAGTTCTCTTAAGAAAACAGTTGGCTGCAATATGTCCTACTCTATCACAAATTAAACACTTTCTGCTATCCCCTGCATTAAAGTGAGACTTGAGATTTGACTTACCATCTTGAGAATTTGTCGAACCAAACTTGTTTGGCTTTCCCGTCGACCTATTCCCTGTACTGTGAAATTGGACACTATTGCCACTAAGATACTTACTCTTATGTGCCGCCTGAAATGCATTAAACAACGCAACAACCTCCTCAATAGACTTTGGGTCATGTTCCAGAATCCACAACTGTAAGTCTTTTGGACAACTTCTAACAACCTGTTCTCTCAAGACCATATCATACAACTTGCCAAAATCTGAATCTATTTTCTCACGTTCACACCAGTGATTGAGGTACCTTTCTACCCTAACAACAAAATGTTTAAATGACTCATCATTTGACTGCTTACCCTGACGAAATTTTTCCCTGTAATCTTCAGAAGTAAGCTCATATCTCTTGAGAATAGCTGTTTTGATAATCTCATAGTTATCACTATCTGCATCCGACAACCTTGAATACGCTTCCAAAGCCTTACCTGCTAACATAGGAACTAAGCGTATAGCCCACTGGGATTTATGCCATTTCTGCAACCCAGCTATCTTTTCAAACGACCGTAAAAAGACATCAGGGTCCTGTCCCTCCTCAAACTTAGGTAACTTAACAGGTGGGCATTTAATCTCATGGGGTTGAGACCCCCCAATTTTAGCATGTTCTAACTCTTTTTCTCTTATAGCTAACTCTCGTAAGTTCACATCTCTTTCTACCTCTAACTTTGCACTTTCTCTCTGGGCCTGACGCTCTTCTCTCTCTTGCGCCCATCTCTCCCTTTCTAGCTCTCTCTTTGATTCCTGCTCCTGACGCCACATCTCGAGACATTCTTTTACGTTTGTACCCTTTTCAATTAAGTCAGCCATCCATTCTGGCATACCAGACATTGTGAAAGTTTGTGAACCTGAAACACAAAACCAAAATTAATAATAGAAACAAACTTGCAAAAAAAAATATTTCCTCTATTTACCCAAGCTCAGATGTATCCCTTCGCTGCCACCAAATTGTTGAGATGTGGGTTATACACTTTAAGAACTTGAATAAATGAAGGAAACAAAACAAAAGGAAATTTCAACAAAATTTAATAAACAAAACAAAAGTAAATTGTACAACAAAAGAAACAAATTAAAAAAAAATATAGAAATGAATTGTCTGTCAGCAGCACGTCAGTCCTGGAAGAATGTTCTTTAAAACGTAGTCAATTAATCACCACACCCTTGCTGGAGGTTTGAGTTCCGGTTTCTTTCACAAATTAAATTGAATATTATAACTTTCACAAGTATCACATATATCACATAATAAACTTTCACAATGCCGTCTAGATTAACTTTGGTTTGAATTTATATTATTTTAAACAGGAGATTTCATTATAACACATAACTTAAAATTGCTGGTCCGGATGTGTCCGTCAGGGCTGCCGTACTCTTTCGTACTCTCTCACACAGTTGCCGCTGTTACTGCAAAACCATTACCCTCTCCCTGGCTCCCTGGACTGCCGACTGGCTATTGTCAATGTAATTAGCTGTAGTACCCCGCCCAAGACCTGATAATTACGAAACGGGACAAAAGCCCGAGGAAATAGGACCCTGGGGAAAAATATAATAAAACAACCATACTAAACGTGCAGACTCACACAAGAAACCATATTTTACAAATTGTATTTTCAAATACCTGATGTAGTTTGAGTACCCGCCCAGGCTACTTCATCATAACAACAAGCCAAACAGGTCTTATCTCGGCTGTGACTTCCCGGGTACTACCCGAACACGAGCTCTCAGGTAGATAAAATTACACATCGAGGGGCTCCCCACAGGATAAATAACAATATTTACACTAACGCACTAGGGGTATCCTACGGGATTAAATTTAGTTTGTTACACAGCCAAAGCCAATGTGACTAAATTCTAAGAAATATATATGAATGAAATTCATCGAAGCTCAATGCTGCCAAGAATACCTGTATCGAGTAACACAAAGTGAGAAACAACTGTTGTCCTCAGAGAAAGTGTGCTTATAGTGTTCCGTCTGACTTACAACTGTACATTGGATTGTTACGATCTAATTTCTCGTTAATGTTTATTATATCAAGAATGGGCATGTATAAAGGAAAGATAACTGAAAGAAAATACACAAGTTTATATGAAAAAATTTAAAATAGTTTTTGAAAAGGCGAAAAATTAAAACTTAAAAAGTGTGGTACCAGGTTGATATGAACCCCCGACTTTAAAAAGAAATTCTCGGAATTGTAATACTCAGCACACATATCAACTGAGCTAGTCTGACTATACAATAGTGTGGCATTAATTTTTAACAGATTATCAGAATCAGGTATCCTTATTTTTTGTAGGTTTTTTGTGAATGTCGACCCCATGGCAGGGGTGTCCCTAAAAATCCTATCTTAAATTATTCTTTGCATCCCAACCTATCAAAATATCACAGTTTTATTTGGGGGCAGGCCTGCCCTGAAGGACCTTTAGGCAAGAATACATGCATAAAACAACGCTTTAACGGAAAAATGATGTTTTTGTCAACTTTGGATATTTATTGTAAAGTTGTAAATAATAGATATCAGGTATAAAATACAAATTTGAAAGAATTAGACATATATCTGGTAGAAGAAAGATAAGATAATAACGAACAGTATTCAATCTCAACGTCCATTAAACAAATATACAATATAAGAGCAGAGCAAACACGGACCTCCGAAACATCAGGTGGGATTAGGTGCCATGGAGGAGTGAGCATCCCCTGCCGACCGGTCACACCCCCGTGTGCTCGTTTTCATAATCAGGAACTAACGGAAAAAAATCCGAGGTAAATTCAGTGTATAAATAATGGACTAACAATTGGTATGAAGAACGTCAGTCAGCATTTCATTCAATGATAAACTGTATTTGCTGACAAGGTCATTGTATCGACAATAGAATTTACGAAATGATGACTTTAAGCGAGACTGTTGATATTCTTATTTCA